>NC_037094.1:42049138-42353990 GCF_002994745.2 Rosa chinensis | reverse complement strand
GTTGAGAAAATTATTGTGCCACTAGACGAGCCTTGTGTATCACAATCTCGTTTTTCTCATTACGATTCCTTACAAATACCCATTTAAATTCTACGGGTTTAACATGGGGAGGTGTAGGAACAACAGGTCCAAACACCTTTCTCTTTATCAAGGAATCTAATTCGACCTGGATTGCTTATTTCCTTTTTGGCCAGTCGTCTCTTCCTTGAATTTGATCAACAAAGCAAGGTTCGAGGTCATCGCATATTATAGTTTCGATGGCCACCGCAAATACTAATATATCATCGATGATGATCTCATTCCAATTCCAAATCTCACTAAATTTACCGAGATTTCTCTATTCTCGGGAGTGGGTTCAAATGTTGGAGCGTCCCCCAACATCGTCTCTTCTAGGACAGACCCATAATCCGGATTTATCTCATGAGATGGATCGGTTTGAGATTGCGATGTTAAGAGGATTCATTTGTGCCAAGTTTACCCTCTTCTGGGGATAAGAATCCTTCGAACCTAATGGTCTACCTCATTTCAGGGCAGGGACATATGACTGGTTAGCCGCCATGGTCGTACCTTGTCCATCTGGGACGACACATCCTACAAGAACGTCTATCCTTGCAGGCACATTTGCAGCAAGTATATATGATCTCGTCACTTTAACTATATCAGAGAAAGCGTCTGGCATATTTTGGGCTACACTCTGTAGATCTAGAATTCTCCGCACTTCATTATCACATTGTGCGGTTCGGGGATCAAGATGAGACATAGTGGGGACATTCCACGTCAATTCACGTCGTTCATCAGGAACGGTAACGTTCTTATCTCCCCCTAACGGCAGGAAGACTATCTCATCAAAGTGACAATCGGCAAATCTAGCGGTGAAGAGATCGCCTGTCAAGGGCTCGAAAGAGCACATGATGGATGGGATTCATAATCGACATGTATGCCCATCCTTTGTTAAGGACCCAATTTTGTACGTTGTGATGGCACAATTGGCACGAGGACTGCATACCCAAATGCGCGTAAGTGCGAACCATCAGGTTCGTACCCAGTCACCAACTGTAACGCGGAGTAAGGTTGGGTAGCAGTGGGCCTCAACGGGACCAACATAGCTGCATGCAAGATTGCATAGCCCCCACACAAAAACTGGGAGCTTGGTGCACATTACCAAGATTCTATTTGCGAGACCATCTTGGGTGTGAACATAGGGAACTATATGTTCAGCATCAATCCCAAGGGATATGCAATAATCTTCGAAAGACTTCGATGTAAACTCTCCGGTATTATCAAGTCTTATAGACTTTATGGGATAATCCGAGTGGTGAATCCTCAATTTCATGATCTGGGTGAGAGTTTAGCAAAAGCAGCGTTTTCTTGTGGATAATAGTGTAACATGTGATCACTTTGTCGATACATCAACCAAAACCATTAATATTTAACTGGTCCACATGGTGGTTGGATATGTCCACAAATTTTCCTTGCATTCTGCGCAGAAAAATGGTGGTGTATGTACTAGTCTTTGCATATGATGGTCTAGTATGGCATAGCGTGTTATTATATACAAGACTCTTATTCATAAGGGGTTGCACCTGCGATGAATTGAGGATACGGTGCATCATACTTTGACCTGGGTGTCCCAAAAGGTCATGCCATAGCAAGTAGACTCCAATGTACGCTTCTGGCCACACACTCGGAGGTTTATGAAAAGATATTCCAAGCATTTTTCTCAGTGGTTTCAACGTGGTAACTGTTGGTTCGAATATCCTTAATACTCAATAACGTTCTTCTGGAACGTGGAGATTATAAGGCCTCATTAATGGTAGGTTTAGTACCATTGGACAACATATAGTGGATTTTGTCATAGCCCTCTATCAGGTTGGATTGCCCTGATACGGTTGTCACAGAGGTATGAATAGACAATAAGTTTGAAAAACATCTTCGATCTGGGAGTATGGTGTGTGTAATAGAACTTTTAACCAGACAACAAACTTCCCCACAGAATATGTCTATTCATTTATTTAATTCAATGGATCACATGTATAAATAAGTTTATTGAATTAAATACATTCGAACATAACCACATTTTCATAATCCAAAATGATTGAAAACATAAATCACCAAAAATAATCCGAAGATGTTTCATTCATTAAGATGAAATAGATATGACACAAGGGACCAATTATACCCATGTCTTCGAGTTCTAATCCTCGGTATGTTCAGTAACTGCCTGAAAATTCATGATCTCTAGTGTGGAATTGATAGAAAATTACCCTTCAATGTATTTCGAGTTCCGCGACCGGCGTAATACTCATCTACTGCTTCGGCTATCGCACAACAGGTGCGGGACCAGCAGTCAATTCCTCCACATCGATAACAAAGATCATGCTGATTCTGGTGGCAGCGGGCCGGACCAGTGTTTCTTTCAACTCGGGCTTACTGAGTTATGGCATCATGGTTCCTACCATGTGGAGCCTAATTACGTGGCCTCCCAAGTGGCAGCCGGTCATATGGGTTAATTTCGTTCTGCCAATCATGTCTTGCTTCAAGCAAGAAATGGTCATCTGATGGTGAAAGTGCTCTTCCAGAGCGACCCAAAGAGTCTGTATATCCTCTTCATCGGATACTCAACTTGGAGTGTTTTCTCCATATGTTTCCTTTGAAAATTATGGCACTCATATTAAAAGCCTCAATGACGACATTGTTAGCATTATTGTTGATCTCATCTTCTTTGCAGTCAGATGAATTTTCACATCTTGAGTTCACTTTAGATAGTTTCTTCTGGAGACCTCCAAAGCAACAAAGTCAAACATGTTGAGATTTGACATTTTTTACAGGAAAGGAACAAATAATATTAGTTCTTTGGGTAATATCATCCATAAGCAAGTAATGAGAACTTCAGGTTCTATAACATGGTATGAAAAATCGGATTATACATGTAAAATCTACTGGTTTTATCATGTGTGGTGTATTTATGAAGGAAACTTCAAGTTTCTCAAATGGCATTATCGAAAGTACAAGTTCGATTTATGTATGAACTACTGGTTCATCAGATACCTGCATTTTCTACACATATATTCTAATGCAAAAATTTGGCAAGTAACAAAATGATACTGAATAGAGCAAATTGTAATAATGTCTCACAAATTGGCTAAATGAAAATTACAAATCAATTGAGATATTAATTGCATGCTAGTAATATAACAGATTAATTATCACACAATTATGTGAATAAATGCTTCTGGCAATTAATTACACATATTAAATATGGTGAATCTATTTACAATATGAAATCATTTTTCCTTTTATTTTAATTCTGCTGGACCAAAGGAGTGGGCTTGATAGTGAAGCCTATCGAGCTTAGTCTGCGGGCTAGTGACCTAGGCTTTCATGCGCTAGTCAAAGAGTATGTGAGGCCTGCTGGGCTGCTAGGTCCTGCAGAGGGAGAGTGGGCCTGCTGGGCTCAGGTTAGTCTACCAAGGAATGAAAATTTATTACTCAACCCTTTCGGTAACTCCAATTGAATACGACCAGGTAAGGAAAGATGAGGTTTAGGTGGAGCGAGGCTCGCTTAAGTACACGGCCTCATCTGAACCTTTCCTAGACATCACATCCAACTGGATGAGCCTAGTTTGAGAAGATTCATAACTTTTGTCATGGTAACATGTAGTGAGTTTCTATTCTGGCCTTGCAACTTGGGCCTGAGCTTCTGGCTCAAATTTGTTGTTATGACTTTAGACTTTGATTTGAGCTTCTGACTCAGCCTCTATTAATATTCACAATTATAACATAACCAAATTCAATATATGTTATTAAATCGTAACATAAATAAATTAATGCAGCGGTTATATACCTAAGAAAATGGGTTCAAATCCCATTAATGCTTCTGGCATTATGTACAGATAATAAATTTGACAAATGCTTCTGGCACAATGTTTATGTAATAATCGCGTAATAATTTAGCCCATAATGCTTCTAGCATAAAGAATTATAATGGCAGATTCAAATTTGTGTAACCAAAAATTAAGCGCATAATTCTTCTATCATAATTCACGCAATAATTCAGAATTGTCTCAATGTGATAATGAAGTGATTGTGGTAATGAGCATAAATTACAATGGTAATTGCTTTGGATAAAACCAATCAAAATCAAATCACGGGTTGATCAATCACCAATTAATTGGCCTCAAATCTGCTTCTGGCAGAATTAATACTAAATAGTGTTAACACATACTAACTTGCCATAGTGGTACAACGGACAACATGTTGAGTTGGTACCTATTTTAGCTGGGTTTAAATCCCAGCAACTGCATAATATGTTTTTTTTCCAATCAAACAATCCCAAACACATGAACAAATATATACAAATACGTATACCAAGTAAATAAATCATGTAGGATTTGCTAGTGTTCATGCATTATGGTGATTTTTCATATTCAATCAATAGGCTCAATAAGCAAGAAGCATGAATATAAAATTAGGTTTTGGAAAACACTACTTGATGAAGGACGGATAAATCTTCAGTTTATGTGTGCAGAACTGAGAAGGTTGTCTTCTCAGCCAATCCAAGAGCTATTCGCCTCTTCTGGACGGCTCCCACTTCGAATGGTGTACAGGTCTCAAAACGACTCCAATATAGCTGAAATTTGGAAGTCAGATAGAAAAGGCAGAGACGAACAACCTTTATGAAGGAAAGATTTTGATCTGATGTCCCGATCAAGAGGTTTCGGGGCGTGCAAACAGGCTGCAGCAGGGGTTTTTTTTTTTTTCTGGCTAGGGCTTGGGTTAGAGCTTCGTGCTGATAACGTGTTGTAAAACAGAAAAAATTTTGAGAGAGAGAGAGAGAGAGTTTGGACACAGAGAATCAGATTGTGTGTCTTATTCATCTCACCGGAGTCCGCTGCCGGCCACTAGTCACCGGAGCACAGCATGGTGGAGGATGACTTTTCTCTCTAAGTGAGAAAGAAGGAGAGGGCAAAAAAGTCCTAAAAAGAATAAAAAAAGAATTAATTTGGTAGTAGGGAAATAATCCCTTAGAGTGTTTTGGGTAAATGGGATTAAAAAACTGTTAGTGGAGCAAGTGGGCAATTTTGTTGTTAAAATTGGGTAAATGATCATTTTCCCTAGATTTAAAGGTCTATGCAGCCAATAGTCCACCACTCTCTACATTCCATGAACACATGCATGTCATCTTCGAAGTAATCATAGCAAAAGACACATCTGACATCCGGAATTGGACACTTCTTAATCAAAGCAGCCCTCGTAAGAATTATACCTCTGTGCAGCCTCCAAATAAAAGACCGAACCTTTGGAGGAACATGTGCACTCCAAATGCCCTTTCAATTTCCTTCAACAAATTCTATCCTGTCATAAGGTACCTGCATTATACAAATTTGATCTTTGAAGGCTTGAAGCATGAATCGGCGGGTTCAGAACTGCAACCCTGAATCGGAGAAAGTTATCAGAGTACTAAACTCAATGGCGTTTACGTTATTTCTCCAAAAACAGAGGGCAGTAGCCAAAACAAGGTTTCATATAAATTCCTGAAACGAACAACGCCGTCTTCTTCATCATCATCTTCTTCCCTCTTCTCTTTTATATGAAAACTCACTGACTCAAGATCAAGAAAGATGTTGTACATAGTAGGTCTTGGATTGGGGAACGAGAAAGACATCACTTTGAGAGGTTTAGAAGCAGTTCAACAATGTGACAAGATCATCGTTGAAGCCTACACTTCTCTGCTCTCTTTTGGTCTCTCTTCCCACGGTCTTATCACCCTTGTAAATCTCTATTTTCGTCTCTGTTTTCTGGGTTTTTCTTTGTTTCCAAACCTAGTTTAGTTTTTGAAGAAAAAACAATTCTTTGCAGGAAAAGTTGTATGGGAAACCGGTTATACTTGCAGATAGAGAAACCGTGGAGGAAAAGGCCGATGATATTTTAAGGGCAGCCGCTGATTTTGACGTCGCTTTTCTTGTTGTTGGGGATCCTTTTGGGTATGTTGTAATCTAACATTCGCTTTATTTTAATTTGCTTAGTGTAAACTTTGAAGTAGAATGTGTCAATCAGGATTGAAATAATGCCCATTTAGTTTTTTCTTACTTAAGTTGATGTGGTATGCAGAGCTACAACTCACACTGATCTTGTAGTTCGAGCCTAGTTCGGGATTAATGTCAAAGTGGTGCATAATGCATCGGTTATGAATGCGGTTAGAGTCTGTGGCTTGCAGCTCTACCATTATGGAGAGACAGTTTCGATACCATTCTTCACGGTTACATGGAGACCTGATAGCTTTTATGAGAAGATTCAGAAAAATCGTGGGCTTGGACTACATACTCTACTTGTTAGGTTTGGCTCTAGAAACTTTCTGATTCAAAGTGTTACCTAACCGATGCTTATCTTAGTAATAAACTCATCACATATTACCTCTCATTGAAGATATACGCGTGAAAGAACCTACCTTGGAATCTTTATGCAGGTATGTTTCTAAATGATTGATTGGTTTCTCTTTCATTTGGTCATCAAAGGGTTTACTTAGGTCTTTTCTTTTTCTAGTTTTTGTGTGCTTCAGACATTGCATAGACTAATCATTGCTTCTCTGCCTCCTTTGAACCTTTCAGAGGAAAGAAGCAGTATGAACCACCTAGATATATGTCAGTAAACACTGCAATTGAACAGCTTTTGGAGGTTGAGCAAAACCGAGGAGAATTAGGTAAAGACTGTAAAGCATAAATGTTCTCTCCTTTCTGGCTTGTATACAACTTAAGACTACTTACGATCACTGTAATTTGATTCTTTGATTACCTTGCAGCATACAGCGAAGACACCATGTGTGTTGGGTTTGCTCGGCTTGGAAGTGAGGATCAGAAGATGGTTGCTGGTATAACGAGGCAACTGGAGTCGGTTGATTTTGGAGCACCTCTTCATTGCCTTGTAATAGTAGGCAAGACCCACCCTGTGGAAGAAGAAATGCTGGACTTCTACAGAACTGTGTGATTAATCGACTATATCTCTTAAAGGAGCAGATCCACCTCTTTTATGTGCAGGCAAGTGTTTTGGATTTGTTTTTATCCATTATTGTGCATCTTCTGGTTATTCAATTACTAAATGGACTTTCACCTGATCTGTCTTTCTAGAGTGAAGTGTTTGTACTACGTGTAGCAAAGACCGCAGCGGAGGTATTCTTGACTCGCATTGAAGAAAGTTCAAAAGATATTTTGGATTTTTTTTCTTTTCCTTTAAGGTGCAACTGAAGAGGCACCAACAACAATACCTTCCTTTATATTCTCCACAATTGATGTGGATGATCAAAGAATGTCGTATCAATCCGTTTAAATGGAAGTTGATCGAGTTGATTCAATTAAGAGCAGGGGTTAGCCTGCATTCTCCACAGAAACCCCAAATATATATTGATCACAAAGTTAAGCTAAAAACTCCAGACATATGATACATATACATATTGATCAGAGACACTTAAAACTCAAAACGTATATGGTAGGCCACTTTAACAAGAAAGCTAATGAAAGTATTATATTTAGTAAGGCGTAATACTTGAGATACCATTTAGGGTAAAAGAAAATTTCTAGGAACCAAAAAATATATTTTGCAATAATTCGAGTACCATTTGAAGTTTTTATCCAAAAAAAGGCTGGCAATTTGGGCCGATCAGCCCAGCTGGATTTCGAACAACACCATACCTGAATGGGTCGAATTTTTCAGCCTACCGAATTTTGGCTCAGCGCAGCCGTACCGAATTGGGCTTCCGGCTTAGCTAGCTACGATATATACAAACTTGTATACACACTGGATAATACACAAAATAGATAAAATTTGGTTAGAGTTAGGAGTCGATAAAATTTGGTTAGAGGTAGGAGTCGAACCCCTACTCGCCTACCCTCCCAGTCAACACCTCAGGTCTCAACCACCAGAGCACAAGCTGCTCTAATTATATATACTACGATTTTTATATTTATTACTTCTTAAGCTATAGAATTTAAAACAAAAAAAACAAAAAAAAAAAAAACAAAAAAACAAAAAGACCTCATCGTGTTCCGTCAATCCGTCATATTCAGAAACCATTCATCCTCATCTTTCAAGTTCATAAGTTTCTTCTCCCATTTCTTTATCTTTCTTCCAATTCTTTCATCTTCATCTTCCTCTTCTTCTTTTTCCTTCCTCTCCTACTTTTCTCCATTATCAGATCATCCTCATCTCGAAGAGAAACTCCATCAAATGATTCAAATCTAAATCTTGATGGAGGAGGAAGATGAATTGGGCCTCGTCGAAGTCACCAGCGATACCGAAATAACCTCTGATTTCCAATCACAAATCACCTAAAACCAACCAATACCAACCGAAATCGCAGGTACCAATAGTCGGTGTCGTATAGGAAACAGTTTGAAAAAATATATACCGATGACAGTTGGTTTGGCAAACGGTTTCAGTGAAAAAGCCTCGATTTAGTACCGAATCTAGCCCTATAAAAATATGTGCCGCGTAGGTTACTATAACGGAAAAGTTAAAGGAGGTACTATATTTGGTAACAACGCAATACTTCAACTACAATTTGAGGTAAAAAAAAATTAGTAGGTATCAAAAAATACATTTTGCAATAGTTCACGTACTATTTGTGTCCAAGCATAGCAACAAAAATTTTACCAACCGTAACAACTTCACTAGTGTAATCCTGCCACAATCAAATATACTACATAAGGCAAATTACAAATCCAGCAATTCTAAATTGATTCAACACCTAAAGGAGAGGATTACAGACCTTGGGAACTCCTTTATAAATATCATCACCATAAGGGCTGTTAATGATGACTCCTTGCCTAGGGTTCTCTTTACTGAAAGCAATGCAATAATATTTCCATCTTTCAGCCCACCTTTCTTCAATAATTGATAGGCATGGTATATATCATCTTGAAAAACTAAGATAACGAACACATGTTTAAAGCATCAATCACTAATTCAACGTCAAAGTAAACAACATCAACCCACCCATTGATTAAGCAAGGCTAAAATTAATCACCTGATGCCTGTAATTCTAGTATCCATTAGAGCGGGCAATCAAAACATCCCAGCGTGTGCCAACGGTGCCATCCTAAACCTTCTACAAGTTCTACTACTTCTGCCCTGCACAAAATTCCCAGAAAAAAAGGATAGCTATCCAGAAAAAAAAAAATCAACCCAAATAAATTAGGGAGAGCTATGAAGATCATGCAAGATTATTATTGTAAGTAATAACCCTAGATACCTAATGAGTATATCACTCTAACTTACATTACAAGAAAAGCTTAGGAGATGTGATACTTTAGGATTATTAATTAGGTGACTTGATCCTTAAATAATATCTTTATGGGATGATTCTTAGGGGTCAGATATCATATCTATATAAGTCATATTGTTCCCTGCTTTCTCTATAACAAAGTATTCAATCCTACCCCATTGAAGGAACTTGATTGACAGGATCGAACTTAATTGACAGGATCGACCTCCCCCGAATTTCACCTAGAAATTCAAAGTAGCCATGAGAGACCCACCTTAGAAGAAATTTCACAAAAAAATTGGCGAAACTTCCCTTAAAAGTGGACTACTCAAAACATCAAACATGTAAACAAAATGAACACTTCTAATACTCCTTAATATTCCAAGTCATTTTTAAATCCTGGAGTCTACGTGCTCCCCACAATCACAACCAACTCCACAATAAGATAAAATGAATATGTAACACTGGAACTTCTCAAATATACAAATACACAAATTGTTGGTGATCAAAGCAATCTAGTGATAGGAGCATTTCCCTACATTTTCTGCGTTATTTCCTTAATAAAACTCTGTTTAGGAAAGTTTCCATTCTTCGATTGGGAAAGTTCCTATTTGTAGAAAGTTTCTATTTTTCATTTCTAGAAAGTTTCCCATTTTCAGTTTAGGAAAGTTGCCATTTTTCATTTTAGGAAAGTTTCTATTTTTCTTATTAGTTTCTATTTTCAGGATCTCCGAGCTAAAAAGTGGAAATGAACTCACAAATGGAAAGAGGAGCTTGCGAACACCAAGGGGAGCAAAAATGAGAAACAATGGACCACAAAAATGAGCAGAAATGAAGAAAAGAAGTTTTCCTGTTTCAACCAGGAAACCCTGCGAAAAGGAGGAAAGCTTACCAATGAAGTTTCCAACG
Organism: Rosa chinensis; assembly: GCF_002994745.2. Lineage (NCBI taxonomy): Eukaryota > Viridiplantae > Streptophyta > Magnoliopsida > Rosales > Rosaceae > Rosa > Rosa chinensis. The sequence goes on along the minus strand of NC_037094.1, from coordinate 42,343,825 downwards.
TTACCATGAAGAAGAAATAGAAAAATGAAGTGTTATGACGTTGGAAGGTGACAAGGCATGAAGGTGACGCAGCAAGGCCCAAGAATTCTCAAGAGATTGAATTTTCGGCAAAAATGGATAAAAGCCCAAGGGAGCTAGGGTTTTGTGACGTTATGAGATATTTTTGGGATGCCTTATGTGTCTTGTCGTGATGTGTAATGAGAGAAACAAGGAGTGGCATCAAAATCAATCAAGATAAAGGTGATTGACGCCATGCAAGGAAGGATATGTCTTGGAGATTTTCAAGGGAGATTTTTATGGAAAGAAATATTCTTGGAGGAGTAATTTTATGTGTTTGCCGTGCAAAGGGAGACAGATAAAGAGGTAATCAACGTGAAAATCAAGAAACCCTAGGGTGATTGACGCCAAGAAAGATTCAAGGGAGAAATAAAAGGTAAGAGAAAAAGGTGGAGACCAAGAAAAGCTCAAAAGAAGTCCAGATACATTCCTATATTCCCTAAAGGAGTTTTGGCTGAATTTAAAGTATAAAATCAGAATATATCCATGGTATTTCGGCCAAGATTATTAGGGAATTAAATGGAATTTTGTGATTGGTTGGACCACCTCATAGGGCTTATTTGGCAAGATATTATTGGAGGAAATTATGTGGAATTTTCAGATTAATTCCATGAGGTTTACACGGCTTGGTGACCAAGTTGGCCGTTCCCTATATATACTCACTTCCTCTAGACGTCAAGGGTTGCTTCCTCTCTCTCTCCCCCATACAATTTACACTTTAGAAAAAAATCAAAAAATCTTCTTAGCATAGCCGTGAGTTTCTCCATCCTCTAGTCATCTCCACGAGTTCAAGCAAGGCCAAGGGAGAAGAAGCACAGCCGTGAGCATCCATCATCCATCTCCAACCTTGAAGCTTGCTTTTGAGATTCAAGAGACCACCACATCAATCGTTCATCACCATCTCCATCTCACTGTGTAATCCGATTCTCCTTTGTAACCTTTGCTTTGAATTTCGTTAGTTATGAACTAGTTGACATATGTGTTTGAACAAATATTAATTTCTGGAATTTTTATGATTAATTGAGAATTTTCAGATTCATATTATTGTTCTTCGAGAGTTGCTTATGTGGGTTTGTTTAGTTAAATTTGCGTTATAGATAACTTTTGTATTTTAATCTTATGTGGTTGCAAACACTTAGGGTTTCGATATAATTGGTGCTAGGTTTAAGAACATGAAATCGACTTTTCGTTTTGTGTAAACTTGAATCAAAGTAGTAAAGGTTTTGTACAAAGATCGAATTTAATTAACGAGGATTGCAATTAGGTGGACTTTTCCATACTAAGTTGTACACTTGAGTTGATAGCCTTTCTCTATGTGTAATGCGTTAAACATGACATGATCGACTAGCTTTCTAGGGTTTGATTGCATGTTTGATAGGATTAATTTAGGTGCTTTCGCTTAGGTTAATTAGCATTGAAAAGTAAAATATGGGAAATTGTTTGCTTTCGAACGTTTCACATGATCAACTCCTTTCTCATGACTTAGATGAACAATATTAGGGTTTGAATCGATTTTAATCATAAGTTTCGGTTTTGATTTTTGTTCTCTCATTCCATTCGTATGTTTATGTTTTTGCATTTTAATTGTTTTGTTAACTTAGTTTTATTTTCGAAAAACCAAAAACAAAATGCCCCCTTTTCGTGTAAAATGTTTACAGTTGTGAATATCTTTGTGAATATTATACTTTGTTTTAATTTTAATTGTTTAATTGTTTGACAATGACAGGTGTACCCTCAATCCCCGGAATAGAACGATCCCTACTTATTCTATACTGACAATGACATTTCAGGGTTAAATTGTGCGCTTGCTTTTGGCCGCATCAATTTTTGGCGCCGTTGCCGGGGATTGAAAAATCACTTGTTTTTGTTTATAATTGTTGTATATAAAATGTGTGAAACTTAGTTTAAAATTAACTAGGTTTTTTTTATATTGTTGAATACGAATTTTAATTGTAAGTTGTAAATTGAATGGAATAGGTGAAGTCTCTTTTGTTAATATTGGCCTAAACCCCTTATTGGTACCTAGTTCAGATCCCTTAAGGTTGAGGGCGACCTTTATTAACACTTGTTGAACTGTCTTCACACTTATGAACTTTTTCATCTTAGTAAGTATAGCCTATGTGGAATGGTGTCTAGGAAGGGGACAACGTTCATGACGGGTTTTTGAATCCAGAAGTGCTTGCAAATGGGCCTAAACCACTATGTGGGAGTAGCTCATGCCAAAATGGATTTTTCCTCCCGTGTTCGTCTTCCCCCACCTGGCCATTTCAGTAAGGTTGCCCAAAGGATTTGAAAGGGAGTTTGTGTCTAGGCGACTATACTTGGGCCGCACGTCCACTTGATTTACCGCTTGGAATTAGATTTGATATCAATAATATTTATAACAAAATAAAATGTTGTGATACACTAAGGTACAAAAAAAAAAAAAAACACTTGTGTAAATATTTTTCGTGTTTTTTTTTACTCACTTGTGTACTTAACTTGTGTCCTGTGTGAGAAATTATGTACAATATACTTGCTAATTATATTTGTAGTTTGTAATTCATAGTTACTTGTTTATACTTTGTATTTCTTTGTTAATTATAGTCACTAACTTTATTTAATGGAGGTACCGTCTGGCTGAAAGACGTTAAATTCAAGCGCTGCTTGGGAGGCAACCCAATTCAGAAGCAGCTGTGAAGGAGTCAACAACACATATTTGTTTTCTCTTTCCCTATTTCTTTTTATTTTTTTTTTTTTTTTTTTTATAAATGCCTTCTATCTATGCTTATTTGTGTTCATTGCATGCTTATGATTGATTACATTGAGGACAATGCAATATTTAAGTGTGGGGGAAGGGATTTATATTTTTATCTTTTATTTTGAGTCATATAAATTGAAAAATACAAAAAAAAAAAAAATTTGAAAAATGTCAAAAAAAAAAAAAAAATTTGTTGCTTTTATTTATTGAGTCTTAGTCCTTTGTTTTTATTTTTGAGTCATAGGATGCCTTTCAACTGTCTAGGATGATTCTATATCTCTGAAATTATGGCTAAAAGAGGATCACAATATTGAGATGATTTTAAATGGTATTCTTTGGTTAATTGAGATATATAAAAAGCATGTGCATGAGTAGTGGATATGGATTTCGTGACCTTGGTACAGAATATGAGCATGTTAGGATGAGTTTTGTTTCATAAAAGCCCATGTGAGATATTGAGCCCATGTCCCTTTTTCTTGGAGTGATAAAGAAAAAAAATATATTCTTATTTGCTTGGCGATGTTTTGATGATCTCATTATTCTTTCATTTTGATTGACTGCTTGCCATAGATTAAGTTTGATGGACTAGAGAATGCTAGAATTCGCTCTTGTGCTTGTTGAGACTTTTATCAATACATGTCCCTGATTCTGGAAAGGATAGAGGCACCCTAGAAATTACCACCATTGCTAAATAAACATGTGTCCCTATTTGTGCCCGTCGTGGGACTCCCTTAGATAAACCCCTTTGAGCCTACATTAAGCCTTTTCTTTCATCACCCTTAAATCCTTAACCTTAAACCTTAGTATAGCTACAATCCTACCCTTTGTTCTAAAAACTTAGTGGAGCTAATTTTGAGACTTACTACATGGATTTGGTGTCAAGGATGAAGAGTAAGAAGAGGTGAAAACTCAAGTGTGGGGGTAGACTTGTCCATGGAAGAAAAATGTGTGAAAAAGCCGAGAAAAAGAAAAATAAAAATAAAAACATGTACGGCTAAGAAAAAGAAAAAGAAAATATGTCTATGGATTTTAGTCCCCCATACTTAGTGAGTTTGGAGTTTCCTTTGATTTGAAGGCCCACTACAGAAAAATTTGGTCTTTGTCCAATTCACAAGAATTCAAGGGAAGTTTAGAGTGAAGATTGGGCCGAACATGAAGACATTAGGCCCTTTTATGTTATCTCTATGGGATGTGACATTTTTGCAATGCCTTGGTGGATTTCTAGAAGTCTCTACATCAGCATGAGCTCTGCTAGGTTTTTAGGGCACTTTGTTAAATCCTTACCTTTCATTTCTTAAAACCTTGAGCCTTAGCCCCATTACAACCTCTGATAGACCTTCTTGATCCTTAAGATGGGACAGCCTTTGATGTGGAGATGAGTTACAAGAGTTGAACCTATGGCTTAGGTCCATCCGTGCAAGTAGTTGGTATCTTTCATGAGATCTTTGAAAAAAATTTTATTCACAAAGTGCTTTTCGTTTCTTTTATATGTGAGCTATTTGATTGCCTCAAAATATTTTCTCTCACATATAATTGAGTGATTATAAGCTTCTAAGCATTGCCTTGATCTGAGAGAAGAAAGAGTGGATATACCTTATGAGGATATGAATCATACTTGTCTGAAACATGCTAAGCTCCACCCCATCACCATTGTTACAACCAAGTCCTACTTGTGTATGTGAAGATTATGTGTTTCAGTTAACTCTCGAATGCTTAAACATTGATTCTTGGTTGAGTGCTAATCTTGGTGTTGTGAAAGTAAGAGATTGCTGAGACAAAAAGTTGAAGGGCAATAGAGTCATTGTATGTTGTAATGTTTGAGTCTTTCTTTCTTTAAATTCCATCGAGTCTAAGTTTGTTTCTTTGTGTGATTTTGCTAAGGGACTAGCAAAAGCTAAGTGTGGGGGAATTTGATAGGAGCATTTTAATGTGACGTTTTAACTGTTATTTCCCTATATTTTCTGCGTTATTTCCTTAATAAAACTCTGTTTAGGAAAATTTCCATTCTTCGAATGGGAAAGTTCCTAATTGTAGAAAATTTCCGTTTTGTAGTTTCTATTTTCCACTTTTAGAAAGTTTCCATTTTAGTTTAAGAAAGTTTCCATTTCTTATTTTAGAAAGCTTCTATTTTCAGGTTTTTGGAATAAATAAGCTGAATTGAGTTCATAAATGGAACGAGAAGTTTCATGAAGATGACATGGCAAAGAGAGAATCAAGGAAGAGTTTTTTAAAAAAAGGAAAATATATTTTCCTTGGGGATTAAATTTTCCGTGTAATACTTAAGGAAAAACAAGGTAACAACGTGGGAATTAAAGATGATTGATTGAGGATTTCAAGGAGAGATTTTCTTGGGAGACTTTTATGGAAAGAAATATTGTTGGAGGAATAATTTGGTGTGATTGCCAACGTGAAAATCAGAAATAATCAAGGAGATGATGCTAAGAGAGATTCAAGGGAGATATTTATGGGAGGAAAATATGTGTGCACCAAGGAAAAGCTAAAAAGGCGTCTAGATTCATCCCTAAATTCCCTAAAGGAATGTTGGCCGAAATTCATGAAGAAAATCAGAATAATTTCAAGGAAATTCGGCAATTAAATATTAGGGAGGTATTTTAGAGAATTATGATTGGTTGGAACACATCACAAGGCTTACTTGGCATTCTATGATTGGTTGGACCACATCACAAAACTTACTTGGCGAATTCCTATTGGTGGAAGCTATGTGGAAATTTCTGATTGCTTTGTGAATGCTAGCCGTGCTCCTATATATATCCACCTCTTTAACGTTGAGAAGAGTTCCACACACCTTAGAAAAATTCAGAAAAATTATATTGTTGCCGTGAGCTTCTCCCATCTTCTCTCCATCCTCTAAAGCGAGCCACGGATTTCAAGCAAGGCCGAAGCAAGAGAAGAAGGAGCCGTGACCTATTCTCCACCATCCACCATTGAAGACTTGCTTTCAAGCTTCAAGGATCACAACGAAAATCATCCATCCTCATCTTCCATCCACGGTGTAATTCGACCTCTACTTTGTAACCTTTGTTTGAATTTCGTTCGTTTTGTTTTAGTTGACATTCATGATTGAACAAAATTATTATTTCTGGAATTTTTATGATTAAATGAGAATTTCGACTCTTATATTGTAATTCAAGAGTTGCTTATGTGAGTTTGTTTAATTAAATTTGCTTTATAGATATCTTTTGTATTTTAATCTTATGTGGTTCGAAACACTTAGGGTTTTGATATGAATGGTGCTAGGTTTAAGAACATGAAATCAACTTTTTGTTTTGTGTAACTTGAATCGAAGTAGTAAAGGTTTTGGACAAAAACCGAATTTAATTAAAGAGGATTGCAATTAGGTGGACTTTTTCATACTAAGTTGCACACTTGAGTTGATAGCCTTTCTTTGTTCTTAATGCGTTAAACATGTCATGATTGACTAGCTTTCTAGGGCTTGATTACATGTTTGATAGGATTAATCTTTGTGCTTTCACTTAGGTTAATTAGCACTGAAAAGTAAAAAATGGGAAATTATTTGCTTTCGAATATTTCACATGATCAACTCCTTTCTCATGACTTAGTGATAGGAGCATTTTAATGCGACGTTTTAACTGCATTTCCCTACACTTTTCTGCGCCATTTCCTTGAAAAATCCCTGTTTGGGAAAGTTTCCATTCTTTGATTGGGAAAGTTCCTTATTGTAGAAAGTTTCCATTTTTGTCTTCATTTTTCATTTCTCATTTCTCATTTCTCATTTTTCATTTCTCATTTCTGGAAAGTTTCTATTTTTCATTTTTAGTAAGTTTCTATTTTCATTTTTTAGAAAGTTTCTATTTTAAGTATAGTTTCTATTTTCAGGACCTCCGAGCTAGAAAGTGGAAATGAACGCACGAATGGAAAGAGGAGCTTGCGAACATCAAGACGAACGAACATGAGAGAAAATGGCCCACACATTTGAGCAGAAATGAAGAAACAAGCTTTCCTAGTCCAACCAGGAAATCCTACGAAATGGAGGAAGGCTTCCCTAGCAAGTTTCCAACGCAACCATGAAAAAGAAATGGAAAAATAATGTGTTTTGCGTTGGAAAATGAGAAGGCTTGAAGATGAAGCAACGAGGCCCAAGAACTCTTTGGATTTTCGGCAAATTGGATAATGGCCCATCAAAGCCCATGACACTAGGGTTTGTGATGCAAACCCTAGCCCTAAAGATATGTTTGCCGTGAAATTGCATGAGAGAAACAAGGAAGAGGCGTCCAAAAATCAGAAAATAAAGAAGATTTTCTATGGAGATTTTCTAGGGTTATTTTTATGGAAATAAATCAAGAGATAAAACCCTAGAAGACCTAGCCGTCCAAGCCAAGAGGAAAACAAGGGGATGCCGTGCAAACCCTAGGGAATTCGGCAAAAGATAATGAAGAGAAAAACAAGGGTTTTGCCGTGAGGAAAAATCAGAAAAAAATAAAGAGATTTCGTGGAGATTTCTTAGGGAGCTTTTAAAGGAAAGAGAATATGTGTTGAACACAAAAAGCTCTCAAAGGAGTCTAGGTTCGTCCCCCTTTATTCTCTAAGTATATTGTTGCCGAAATTGGTGAAGGAAATCAGAAAATATCTATATATATTTCGGCAAGATTATTTAGGGAATTTATATTGGAATTTTGTGATTGGTTGCACCACCTCATAGGGCTTATGTGGCACGAAATCATTGGAGAAAATTATGTGGAGGAAGCAAGAGATTGCCGTGAGATTTGCTAGGGTTGTGGACGGATTGAAGACCTAGAAGCCGTCCCCTATATATTCCTCTCTTCTCTCAACGTCAAGGGGTCCGAATTTTCCACACTTTTGCGTTTACACCTTGAGAAAATAATTCAGAAATCTCTCTAGCCTAGCCGTGTTCTTCTCCATCCTCTAGGGCAACCACGAAGTGCAAGCAAGGCCAAGGAAGAAGAAGACAAGCCGTGCACACCATCCACCCTCCACCTTGAAGATTGCTTTCGAAATTCAAGAGACCACATCATCACTTCATTCATCTCATCTTCATCACGGTGTAATCCGATTCTCCTTGTACCTTTGCTTTGTATTTTCGTTGGTTTTGCCTTAGTTGACACATATGTATGAACAAGTATTGTTTTCTGAAATTTTATGATGAATTGTTAATTTTCAGATTCATATATTGCGATTTATGGTTGCTTTTGTGTGAGTGTTTGATTAAATTTGCATGATAGAAATCTTTTGTATGTTTATCTTGAATGGTTCGAAACATTTAGGGTTTTTATATGAATGTTGCTACGAATTTGAGAACATGAATCAACTTTTTGGTTTTGTGTTCTTGAATCGATAAGTAGTAAAGGTTTTGTACAAAAACCGAATTTAATCAAAGAAGATTGCAATTAGGTGGACTTTTTCATACTAAGTTGCACATTTGAGTTGATAGCCTTTCTAGGTGTTTATTGCGTTAAACATGACATGATTGACTAGCTTTCTAGGGCTTGATTGCATGTTTGATAGAATTAATCTAGGTGCTTTCACTTAGGTTAATTAGCATTGAAAGTAAAATATGGGAAATTGTTTGCTTTTGAACGTTTCACATGATCAACTCCTCTTGCATGACTATGATGAACAATGATGAACTTGAATTAATTTTAATCATGAGTTTCGACTTTGATCTTTGTTCTTGCATTCCATTTGTATTTTTATGTTTTTGCATTTTAATTATGTAGGTAACTTAGATTTTATTTTCGGAAATTAAAACCAAAAAACCAAAAACTCCCCCCTTTTCGTAAATATGTCTATATTTTGTAAATATTATACTTTGTTTTAATTTTAATTGTTTAATTGTTTGACAATGACAGGTGTACCCTCAATCCCCGGAATAGAACGATCCCTATTTACTTTATACTACTAATGACATTTCAGGGTTAAATTGGTCGCTCGATAAAAGCGACATCAATTTTTGGCGCCGTTGCCGGGGATTGAAAAATCATTTGCCATATTGTGAATATTTGTTTTGTATATTGTGACCGAAAAAAAAAAAAAAAAATTTTACTTGTTTATTTTGTAATTGTCGAAATTTAGTTAATTAATTACTTAGGTTGTTATTTATATTGTTGAATACGAATTTTAATTGTAGGTTGTAAATTAAAGATGGAATAGGTGAAGTCGTGTTTATTAATATTGGCCTAAACCCCTTATTGGTACCTAGTCCAGGTCCCTTAAGGTTGAGGGCGGCCTTTATTAACATTCATTGAACTGTCTTCACACTTAGGACCTTTTATATCCAAGTAAGTATAGCCTATGTGGGATGGTGTCTAGGAAAGGGGACAACGCTCATGACAGGTTCTTGAATCCAGAAGTGCGTGCAAATGAGCCTAAACCACAATGTGGGAGTAGCTCATGCCAAAATGGATTCTACCTCTCGTGGTCGCCCTCCCCTACCTGGCCATTTCAGTAAGGTTGCCCAAAGGATGTAGGAGAGACTTAGTGTCTTGACGATTATACTTGGGCCGCACGTCCACTTGATTTACCGCTTGGAATTTAATTCGAAATCAATGGTATTTATAACAAAAGAAAATGTTGTGATGCACCTAAGGTATATTGGATTAAACATAGTCTTGAAAAGGGTAGCTGTTTCAGCCCCATTGCACATCGAGACTCCCTGTTCCCGTACCTAAGTGTTGAAAATAATTGTAAAGAAAAGGAAAGAATAGAAGTAATTTTACTTAATTTCGTGAAAAAAAAAAAAAAAAAAAAAAAAAAAAAAAAAAAAAAAAAAAAAAAAAAAGAAGATAATTAGATGTGAATAGTGACGTTTTGTTTGTTTGTGTGAAAGTTTTGTGTAAATGGTGTCTAATCTTGTTAAACAAAGGAAATGTAAAGAATTAATTATAAATATTGTTAAATTCTTGATTTATTATAAGTGTGTAAATTCGTATGAGTAGATAAGGGCCCTTTTGTTAATATTGGCCTTAACCCTTCATTAGTGTCTTTCTAAGGTCTTTTGGAGTTGAGGGCGGCTTTTATTAACATTTGGAGAACTGTCTAACACATGAGTTCTTTTCAAGCTGAGTAAGGGGCATATAGGTGGTGTCTTAGGTTGAGACCCTGGGTGATGGGTTCAATTGGATCTCAGAGATACTATAGACCGTGCGTAAACCACAATGTGGGAGTAGCCAATAGGGGCCTAAACCTCAATGAGGGAGTAGCCTCCGTAGTGTCACCAAAATGAGTCCTCCCTCTCACTTACCTCTTAATCTGGCCATCTAGCCTTCTGAAACAAAGGAAAGCGACTTATGTCTAGACGACTATCCCTAGATCGTATCTCACCAATAGTAGTGGTTTCTATTGGGCTCGACTTACAACTTGTAATCAATTGAGATATTAACTTTATTTTGTAAAGATAATAAGATACTTGAACATAACCTCCACTTGTAAATTGTGTTGTTTTGTACATTTTATATTTGTATAAACTTCTTACGTGGTTTATTTGTGAAAAGATTGTGGATAGTTTGTAATTTGTACTTCTCTTTATACTTGTATAAATCATAAATAGTAAAGTCGTGAATAGTAACTTGTGAATAGTGACTCGTGAATAGTAAGGTTGATGTATAAATCACTAATTTGTAATTAACTCACTTTATACTTTGCTAACTTCTTTGAATTTTGATGATGTTCAGGATTCCTATGAATGACCGAGCCTTTTAGATCCTCTACACTAAAGGAAATTGAAGCAAGGCTCGCTCGCTTGAAGGGTCCTTCACTTCTTGAGCAGACAAGCCCTTCCCCTTCGACACACAGAGGGTACATCTTTAACGAACAAGGGAAGAGGACCTACTGTTCTGAGGAGTCTACATCACCTACACCAAGTCCATCTCCTCCTTCACGTTCACCTTCACCTGTGATTTCGTCCAACTCTACACCACCACCTTCACCACCACCTGAAGGAGTCGAAGAAGAGAGAATGGCATCTATTAGGGAACTTTCCACTGCAACTGTTGAAGGAGGACCCCCTACAGGCATAGTATACCCTCCCCCTGCAGCTGGAAGACAAGCAGAGTTTGAGCTAAAGAGTGGTTTGTTGCACAAGCTCCCTATCTTCCATGGACTTAATATGGAGGACGCTAACAAGCATGTTCGAGAATTTCAATCTGTTTGTGCAAACATGCAACCACAAGGGGCAGATGAGAACCTTCTTAAGATGAGAGCATTTCCATTCTCTCTAGCTGATAGAGCCAAGGATTGGCTATATGAACTTCCTGCAGGACGTATCACTTCATGGGAGACAATGAGAAAGGCCTTCTTGGAGAAATACTTCCCAGCTTCTAAGGTCATCACACTTAGAAAGAAGCTCAGTGGAATAGAGCAAGCCCATGATGAGTCCTATGCTGCTTACTATGAGAGGTTCAATTCCTTACTTGCACAATGTCCTCAACATCAGATGAAGGATGAGACCCTACTCACATGTTTCTATGAAGGACTCTTACCCTTGGAAAGGCAAATGTTGGATGCTGCAGCTGGAGGAGCTTTTGTGGATAAGTCCCCTACAGTTGGGAAGGAGCTGATAGCTAATCGTGCCTTGAACTCTCAACAATATGAGGGGGTAGGACACTCTACTCGTAGGGTGCATGAGATGAGCAAGAATACTGCAATTGAGGACCAACTGAATAAGCTTACTCTACTCATGAACCAAGTGGTAAGTTCCAAGGGACCAAGTGCAACAATAGCTTGTGGGGTATGCTCTATGCAAGGGCATGTTACAGATCAGTGCCCTCAACTTAATGAGAATGGAGGATGGGAATCTGCAAATGCTATTGGAGGATATCAAGGAGGATACCAAGGAGGACCTCAACGTCCTAGACATGACCCTTACTCCAATACGTACAACCCAGGATGGAGGGACCATCCCAACTTCAAGTGGACTAACAATGATAACGTTCAGAATCCTCTTGGTGGGAACTTCCAACGTCCTCAAGGGCCTTCATTCCAAGGATCATCTTTTCAAAGGCCCTACATGCCTCCTCCTCAACAGAACTCAGGACCTTCAATGTCTCACTACGACAAAACGTTGGAAGCCTTGACTAGTTCCACCCAGGCCTTGACAAACTCTACTCAAGCTTTGATTCAAGGACAACAGACCCACACTAAGGATATTGCAGATCTTAAGAAACAGATGGGTCAAGTTGTGGATTTCATGAGCAAGATTCATGAGACTGGGAAGCTTCCTAGTGGCACAATACCTAACCCTAAGGGTAATGTGGAGAATGCATCAGTTGTGACTACGAGGAGTGGGAGACCATTTGTGGATCCACCCAAGCAACCCAAGAAGGTCCAAATGAGCATAGAAATTGAGGAAGACCAAGAACCCACCAAGTTGGGTATTGAGAAGGACCCTGCAACGTCAAAGGAAGAGACCAAGGCATCCTCATCTTTAAAGGCAAAACCGGAAATCAAAGGTAATAATTCTAACTTATCAAATTCGGTTATTGCTAACCCTTCTTCTTCTTGCATGCCCTTCCCACGCAGGTTTGCCCAATCTAAGAAGGATGAAAGTGACCAAGCTATCTTGGAAACTTTCAAGAAGGTGCAAGTAAACCTACCCCTCCTAGAGGCCATCAAGCAAGTCCCTAAGTATGCCAAGTTCCTCAAAGAGCTTTGCACTACTAGGAGAGTAAACCGTGAAAAGGAGGTGGTAAAGGTAAGTGAGAATGTCTCTGCCCTAATTCAGAGGAAGATCCCTCCAAAGTGTAAGGATCCTGGAAGTTTTACCATTCCTTGTACTATTGGTAACTCTAGATTTAAGAATGCCATGCTAGACCTAGGTGCATCTGTTAATGTTATGCCCTACTCTGTTTATGAAACCCTAGGTCTAGGGGAACTTAAATCTGACAATGTTATCATTCAGTTAGCTGACAGATCCAATGCATACCCTAGAGGTTTGTTGGAGGATGTGCTTGTACAGGTTAACCATCTTATCTTCCCAGCTGATTTTTATGTATTGGAAATGGAGGACTCCCCTGTAAGTTCCACTCCATTGCTTTTGGGACGTCCTTTCTTAAGGACAGCTAGGACGAAGATTGATGTGTATGAAGGCTCTCTTACAATGGAGTTCGATGGTGACATTATTGGCTTTAACATCTTTGAGGCCATGAGGTATCCCCTAGAGGTTAATGATTGTTTTTCTGCTGACATTTTAGATGAACTTGCGCAGAAAATGTTTGATGTTATGCATGAGGATACCCTAGTCACTACCCTTGAGAGTGGGGTAGGCTATACAAAGGAAGGCGTCACCATCTCAGAGGACAAGTTGAAAGACACTTGTGAGGAGAAAATCATTGAAAACGTCTCCTTCCTTGAGGCATCACCCTTTATAGGTAAGTCTGTTTCTCCTTTGTCCATTCAGTTATCCACTAACAAGACATTACCTTCAGTGGTCCAGGCCCCAGAACTTGAGCTAAAACCTCTTCCAGACCATTTGAAGTATGTCTACTTAGGGGACAAGGAAACCTTACCAGTGATTGTGTCCTCTGCACTAACGACTCCACAAGAAGAGAAGTTGGTGGACATGTTGAAGCAACATAAGACCGCCATAGGATGGACATTGGCGGATATCAAGGGAATCAGCCCTACAACTTGCGTCCACAGGATACTTCTAGAGGAGGGGTCTAAACCCACTAGAGAGGCTCAACGTCGTCTCAACCCTCCAATGATGGAAGTAGTGAAGAAGGAGGTTATCAAACTCCTTGATTGTGGGGTAATCTACCCTATTTCTGACTCCAAATGGGTCTCTCCAGTTCAGGTCGTGCCCAAGAAGTCTGGGATCACTGTGGTAAAGAATGCTGATAACGAACTGGTGCCCCAAAGGACAGTAACAGGCCACAGAGTGTGCATTGATTATAGGAGGCTCAACGCAACTACAAGGAAGGACCACTTTCCTCTACCATTCATTGACCAGATGCTTGAGCGCCTAGCTGGACATGACTACTACTGCTTCCTGGATGGATACTCTGGTTACAACCAGATTGCAATTGCAAATGAAGATCAAGAGAAGACAACCTTCACTTGCCCCTTTGGAACGTTTGCCTATAGACGTATGCCCTTCGGACTTTGCAACGCTCCAGGTACCTTTCAGAGGTGTATGGTAAGTATCTTTTCAGATTATATTGAGAAAATCATAGAGGTATTCATGGATGACTTTTCAGTTTTTGGAAAGAATTTTGATGATTGTCTTAATAATCTGGAGATAATTCTGAAACGTTGCATGGAAACTAACCTTGTCTTAAACTGGGAAAAATGCCATTTTATGGTTAAACAAGGAATAGTTCTAGGACATATTGTCTCTGCTAGGGGTATAGAGGTTGATAAAGCCAAGGTTGATATTGTGCGTCACTTACCCTTTCCCACTTCTGTGAGAGAGATTCGTTCTTTCCTTGGTCATGCAGGTTTTTACAGGAGGTTCATCAAGGACTTCTCCAAAATTTCGAGACCCTTATGTCAACTACTCCAGAAGGATGTGCCCTTCCACTTTGACAAGGAGTGTCAAGAAGCTTTTGACAAGCTTAAGGAGTTGTTGACATCTGCCCCTATCATGTTACCTCCAGACTGGTCCATGCCCTTTGAGTTGATGTGTGATGCCTCTGACTATGCAGTTGGAGCTGTTTTAGGGCAAAGGAAGGACAAGCTACCCTATGCCATCTACTATGCCTCAAGGACTCTCAATGATGCACAAATGAACTACTCCACCACAGAGAAAGAGCTCCTTGCAGTTGTCTTTGCCCTTGAGAAGTTTCGCTCTTACTTACTTGGTACCAAAGTTACTATCTTTACTGACCATGCAGCTTTGAAATACTTGATGACCAAGAAGGAGGCGAAACCAAGGCTTATTAGGTGGATCCTACTCTTGCAAGAATTCGACGTGGAAATCAAGGACAAGAAGGGTAGTGAGAACGTGGTAGCTGACCACTTGAGTCGTTTGGTGCACGCAGAAGACCGTCTCCCTCTGGTGGAGACGTTTCCAGATGAACAACTCTTTGGAATCCAGGTAAGTGAACCATGGTATGCAGACATTGTGAATTATATTGTGTCTAGAAAGATTCCTGATACCATGTCACGTGCTCATAGGGATAGGCTTAAGAAAACTGTTAAGCAATATGTTTGGGATGAACCTTATTTGTGGAAGTATTGCTCTGATCAATTGATTAGGAGATGTGTGCCTGAACATGAACATAATGCTATACTTTCTTTTTGCCACTCTAAAGCATGTGGGGGACACTTTGGGTCTAAGAAGACTGCGTTTAAGGTGCTAGAGTCTGGGTTCTATTGGCCAACATTATTTAGGGATGCACATGCCTATTGTTTAACTTGTGATAAGTGCCAAAGAACAGGAAATCTAGGTCCTAGAGATCAAATGCCATTGTCCAATATAATAACTGTTGAAATATTTGATGTCTGGGGTATAGATTTCATGGGACCTTTCCCTTCATCTTTTGGGTTTCTCTATATCTTACTTGCAGTGGACTATGTTTCCAAATGGGTGGAAGCAAAGGCCACTAGAACTAATGACTCTAAGGTTGTTGCAGATTTTATCAAGTCTAACATCTTTAGCAGGTTTGGAATGCCTAGAGTTCTCATTAGTGATGGAGGATCCCATTTTTGCAATCGGACGATTGAGGCTCTCTTGAAGAGATATGATGTCACACATAAGGTTTCTACACCTTATCACCCACAAACTAGTGGGCAGGCTGAGGTCTCTAATCGTCAGATTAAGGGGATATTGGAGAAGACTGTGAACCCCAACAGGAAGGACTGGTCCTTGCGTCTAGAGGATGCTTTGTGGGCCTACAGAACTGCATACAAAACTCCCATAGGTATGTCACCATATCGAATTGTCTATGGCAAACCATGCCATTTACCTGTGGAGTTGGAGCACAAAGCTTGGTGGGCTGTGAAGCAGTTCAACATGGATATGGATGCAGCTGGGCTTCATAGGAAGTTGCAATTGCAAGAGTTAGAGGAGATAAGGAATGATGCCTTTGAAAGTGCTAAAATTTACAAGGATAAGACTAAGGCATTCCATGACAAAATGATTCGAAGAAAGACTTTTGTTGTGGGTCAAAAAGTTCTTCTCTTCCATTCTCGTCTCAAACTCTTCCCAGGTAAGCTTCGTTCTCGTTGGATTGGACCTTTTGTTATCACTCATGTGTTTCCTCATGGAGCTGTGCAGATAAAGAGTGAACATACAAGCAACGAGTTCAAAGTGAATGGCCATCGCTTGAAGCCTTACTATGAGGCATTTGTGGAACATGAAGTGGAGGATGTACCCCTCCAAAACGTTCCAAACCCTGAAGATTAAATGGAGGTACAAGTCTAGGCTGAAAGACTATAAACATTAAGCGCTGCTTGGGAGGCAACCCAATTCTGAAGTAGCTGTGGAGGAGTCATCAACGCAGATTTGTTTTATCTCTCCCTTTTACTTCCCCAATTTTTCTTTATGTTGGTAGTCATTTTCGTAAATTTCATCCCTATATGCTTAAGTGTTCCATTGCATGCTTTTTATCGATTACATTGAGGACAATGCAATATTTAAGTGTGGGGGAAGGGATTTACACTTTTATCTTGAGTCATATATTGAAAAATACAAAAAAATTGAAAAATGTCAAAAATTTAAAAAATTTTCGTTGCTTTTGTTTTGTTTTGAGTCTTAGGATGCCCTTTCAACTGTCTAGGATGATTCTATATCTCTAAAATCATGACTAAAAGAGGATCACAAGATTGAGATGATTTTTAAACATGGTATTCTTTGGTTAATTGAGATATATGAAAAATGTGTGCCTTGTAGTGGATATGGATTCGAAAACTTTGGTACAGAATATGAGCATGTTAGGATGAGTTTTGATTCATATAAGCCCATGTGAGATAATTGAGCCATGTCCCTTTTTCTTGGAGTGAAATGAAAAATATATTCTTATTTTCTTGGCGATATTTTGATGATCTCATTATTCTTCATTTGATTGATTGCTTGCCATAGATTAAGTTTGATGGACTAGAGAATGCTAGAATTCACTCTTGTGCTTGTTGAGACGTTTGTCAATACATGGCCCTGATTCTGGAAGGGATAGAGGTACCCTAGGAATTTCCACCATTGCCAAATAAACCTGTGTCCCTAATTGTGCCCGTCGTGGGACTCCCCTAGATAAGCCCCTTTGAGCCTACATTGAGCCTTTTAATTCATCACCCTTAAAACCCTTAACCATGAAGCTTAGTATAGTTAAAACCCTACCCTTTGTTCTAAGAACTTAGTGGAGCTATCTTTTGAGACATACTTCGTGGGTTTGGTGCTAAGGATGAAAATTGAGAAGAGGTGAAAGTTAAAGTGTGGGGGTAGACTTGTCCATAAAAGAAAGATATATGAAAAAGCCGAGAAAAAGAAAAAAAAAAAAAGAAAAAAGAAAAAAATGTATACGGCTAAAAAGAAAAGAAAGAAAAATGTTTATGGATTTTAGTCCCCCATACTTGGTGATTTTGGAGTTTACGTTGAACTGAAGGCCCACTACAGAAAAATTTGGCCTTTGTCCATTCACTATAGTTCAAGGGAAGTTTACAATGAAGATTGGGCCCAACATGAAGACATTAGGCCCCTTTTATGTTACCTCTAGGGAAAGTGACGTTTTTGCAATGCCTTGGTGGATTTCTTGAGGTCTCTACATCTACATGTGCTCTGCTAGGTTTTTAGGACACTTTGATAAATCCTTACCCTTCATTTCTTAAAACCTTGAGCCTTGGCCCCATTACAACCTTTAAGAAGACCTTCTTGATCCTTAAGATGGGACAGCCCTTGATGTGGAGATGAGTTACAAGAGTTGAACTTATGGCTTGGGTCCATCTGTGCAAGTAGTTGGTGTCCTTCATGAGATCTTTAAAGAAAATTATACATGTGCTTTCGTTTCTTGAATTATGTGATATACTTGCTATCTTTCACATATACTTGAGTGTATAAGCTTTTAAGCATTGCCATGATCTGAGAGAAGAAAGAGTGGATATAACTTGTGAGGAGTTGAATCATACTTGTTTGAAACATGCTTAACAGAAACCATCACCATTGTTTCAACCAAGTCCTACTTGTGTATATGTAAGTTATGTGTTTTAATTAACTCTCGAATGCCTAACATTGAATTTTGGTTAAGTGCTAATCTTGGTGTTATGAAAGTAAGAGATTGCTGAGACAAATAGTTGAAGGGCAATAGAGTCATTGTTTTTGTCAAGTCTTTAAATTTTCGTTGAGTCTTAGTGTGTGTCTTAGTTTGATTTTGCTAAGGGACTAGCAAAAGCTAAGTGTGGGGGAATTTGATAGGAGCATTTTAATGCGACGTTTTAACTGCATTTCCCTACACTTTTCTGCGCCATTTCCTTGAAAAATCCCTGTTTGGGAAAGTTTCCATTCTTTGATTGGGAAAGTTCCTTATTGTAGAAAGTTTCCATTTTTGTCTTCATTTTTCATTTCTCATTTCTCATTTCTCATTTTTCATTTCTCATTTCTGGAAAGTTTCTATTTTTCATTTTTAGTAAGTTTCTATTTTCATTTTTTAGAAAGTTTCTATTTTAAGTATAGTTTCTATTTTCAGGACCTCCGAGCTAGAAAGTGGAAATGAACGCACGAATGGAAAGAGGAGCTTGCGAACATCAAGACGAACGAACATGAGAGAAAATGGCCCACACATTTGAGCAGAAATGAAGAAACAAGCTTTCCTAGTCCAACCAGGAAATCCTACGAAATGGAGGAAGGCTTCCCTAGCAAGTTTCCAACGCAACCATGAAAAAGAAATGGAAAAATAATGTGTTTTGCGTTGGAAAATGAGAAGGCTTGAAGATGAAGCAACGAGGCCCAAGAACTCTTTGGATTTTCGGCAAATTGGATAATGGCCCATCAAAGCCCATGACACTAGGGTTTGTGATGCAAACCCTAGCCCTAAAGATATGTTTGCCGTGAAATTGCATGAGAGAAACAAGGAAGAGGCGTCCAAAAATCAGAAAATAAAGAAGATTTTCTATGGAGATTTTCTAGGGTTATTTTTATGGAAATAAATCAAGAGATAAAACCCTAGAAGACCTAGCCGTCCAAGCCAAGAGGAAAACAAGGGGATGCCGTGCAAACCCTAGGGAATTCGGCAAAAGATAATGAAGAGAAAAACAAGGGTTTTGCCGTGAGGAAAAATCAGAAAAAAATAAAGAGATTTCGTGGAGATTTCTTAGGGAGCTTTTAAAGGAAAGAGAATATGTGTTGAACACAAAAAGCTCTCAAAGGAGTCTAGGTTCGTCCCCCTTTATTCTCTAAGTATATTGTTGCCGAAATTGGTGAAGGAAATCAGAAAATATCTATATATATTTCGGCAAGATTATTTAGGGAATTTATATTGGAATTTTGTGATTGGTTGCACCACCTCATAGGGCTTATGTGGCACGAAATCATTGGAGAAAATTATGTGGAGGAAGCAAGAGATTGCCGTGAGATTTGCTAGGGTTGTGGACGGATTGAAGACCTAGAAGCCGTCCCCTATATATTCCTCTCTTCTCTCAACGTCAAGGGGTCCGAATTTTCCACACTTTTGCGTTTACACCTTGAGAAAATAATTCAGAAATCTCTCTAGCCTAGCCGTGTTCTTCTCCATCCTCTAGGGCAACCACGAAGTGCAAGCAAGGCCAAGGAAGAAGAAGACAAGCCGTGCACACCATCCACCCTCCACCTTGAAGATTGCTTTCGAAATTCAAGAGACCACATCATCACTTCATTCATCTCATCTTCATCACGGTGTAATCCGATTCTCCTTGTACCTTTGCTTTGTATTTTCGTTGGTTTTGCCTTAGTTGACACATATGTATGAACAAGTATTGTTTTCTGAAATTTTATGATGAATTGTTAATTTTCAGATTCATATATTGCGATTTATGGTTGCTTTTGTGTGAGTGTTTGATTAAATTTGCATGATAGAAATCTTTTGTATGTTTATCTTGAATGGTTCGAAACATTTAGGGTTTTTATATGAATGTTGCTACGAATTTGAGAACATGAATCAACTTTTTGGTTTTGTGTTCTTGAATCGATAAGTAGTAAAGGTTTTGTACAAAAACCGAATTTAATCAAAGAAGATTGCAATTAGGTGGACTTTTTCATACTAAGTTGCACATTTGAGTTGATAGCCTTTCTAGGTGTTTATTGCGTTAAACATGACATGATTGACTAGCTTTCTAGGGCTTGATTGCATGTTTGATAGAATTAATCTAGGTGCTTTCACTTAGGTTAATTAGCATTGAAAGTAAAATATGGGAAATTGTTTGCTTTTGAACGTTTCACATGATCAACTCCTCTTGCATGACTATGATGAACAATGATGAACTTGAATTAATTTTAATCATGAGTTTCGACTTTGATCTTTGTTCTTGCATTCCATTTGTATTTTTATGTTTTTGCATTTTAATTATGTAGGTAACTTAGATTTTATTTTCGGAAATTAAAACCAAAAAACCAAAAACTCCCCCCTTTTCGTAAATATGTCTATATTTTGTAAATATTATACTTTGTTTTAATTTTAATTGTTTAATTGTTTGACAATGACAGGTGTACCCTCAATCCCCGGAATAGAACGATCCCTATTTACTTTATACTACTAATGACATTTCAGGGTTAAATTGGTCGCTCGATAAAAGCGACATCACTTAGATGAACAATATTAGGGTTGAATCAAATTTGATCATAGTTTCGGTTTTGATCTTTGTTCTCTCATTCCACCCTTGTATATATGTTTTTACATTTTCTTTATTTTATTTATTTAATGTTTAATTTAATAATCCTAAACCCCCCCTAATTGTGTTTACTTGTATATATTTCTTTCTTTGTTTTATTTTTGTAAATAATACTTTGAACTTGTATTAATTCTTTAGTTGTTTTTTCAATTACAGGTGTACCCTCAATCCCCGGTTAGAACGATCCCTACTTATTCTATACTAACGATGACATTTCAGGGTTAAATTATGCGCTTGCTTTTAGCTGCATCATCTAGATGAAATACTGAAATAAGATATGAGTAGGTTAAATGGGTAACCTACAACGAATATGAAGGTGGTGAACACTAAGCCTTAATAACATTTAAATATCCAATTTTCTCTCAATAACTCAATACTCAAAATTACTCAATAAAAATCATCATAAAGATCTCAATAATTCAACAACTTCTGACGTACACAAATTAGTGTATCAATTAAAAACCCTATCAATGTAGTAAGAATAAGTAGGGATCGTTCTCAACCGGGGATTAGGGCCTAATTAATTCCTGAAAAATAAACGTTAGCAAAACAAATTAAAGAATATATATTCACAATATTTACAAAAATAACAAGAGGGGGATTTAGGATTTATTTTATCTAACAACTAAGTAATTATACACATATGTGACACATCAAAACCAAGAATCAAATAGAATTAAATGAATGGAACGAAAATAATATATAATTAACTACTATTAACATGTTGGCAAGGTTTCAAACATCAAATCACGAATCAAAATATATCCAAGCATAGAATCGATCATGAACAAACCACGAACGCACGCATAAGTTCTTATTACTTCTCTTATTTAAATTAACTAGATGAACGCACCATACTTAACCTTCTTAGTCTTGTAATTACTAGTGGTAGCTAATCACCAATAAACACATTCTTAATGCAGTAAACACATTGAAAGTTTGATCAATTCAAGTCAAGAACACAAGTTAGAACGCTAATCAAGCATGCAAAACTCATTGTTAATTTACCTAAGTATTTCTAGGTTTTCTACTGAATTAATTAAAGCCTAGAACGCTAGTACCTTAATATGGATTCAATTACATGTTCATCAACCTATGTATGCATCCAAAGATCAATTAACACATAAAAATTGGGATTGAAGTTCGAAATTAACAATCATGCAAGAATACTTTGAAATCGCAATTTATCTTTTTGAAAACCTAAAACCGAAATCATGGTTCATAGTATTTGGAAATCACATAACTAAATTCAAACTTTCATCCAACATAGAAATCGCATAACAAGAAACCAAAATAGAAAACAAAATCGCAATTTTATATAAAACCCGAAATAGTTTACATAGCAAAACCGAAAACAAAAGTAAGGTTCCATGGTTACACTTTTTGATCCTCAAGGACACAAGAAGCTTCAAAAGGTGATGGGATGGATGAATGCTACGGCAAAGATGCTTGAATGGATGAATAGATGCTTCACAGTCTTGAACTTTGGATTTCTTGAAGTTGCCGAAACTTGGAAGAGAAAGGGGAGTGTTTGTGGCTTTTGATTCTGAATTTTGTGGTGTGTATTATGTCTTCATAGCCTCCCTTATATAGTGAACGGCAAAGGCTAGGGTCCCTTGAATTTCTCTTGAACGACATCACTTCGACCAATAGAAAAATAGCATATGAACTTGGAGAGCAAGTAACCTTCTATTGCTGAAATCTTCCATGTACTTAACCCTAATTCGGCTTCCCTTATTGTAATGCCCCGTACCTACTAGTTACTTTTTACCGTGGTTGACCGAAGAGTGACTTTTTCTTTAGTCCGGTAAATTAGGAAATTTCTTTGAGATTGTCGTAGAATACGAAAAATCGAGTTCGTGGACACGTAGTTTGTTTAAATTCGATTTATATCGGAAACGTTATGACCAAAAATAGACATTTCTATTTTTTGGCATGATTTTCTTTTTTGTGAGCTACTATATGTGGTAAGGTCCGTAAGGAGGGGATAAAATCAGATGGAAGAGAGAGAAAGGGAAAGAATCAGAAAAAAAAAAAAAAAAAAAAAAAAAAAAAAAAAAGAGGAAAGAGAGAGAGCACGGGTAGAACCCGAGTCACCCCCCCCCCCCCCCCTTTTCTTTTTTCTTCTTCCACCGCTGCTTTCCCTCTCTCCAGCGATTCTGTCGCCGTCCGGCAACCCCAGGACGAAAGCTTGGGCACAGCGTGATCCTCTCTTCCTTCTCCTTCTAGCCATGTAAGTATTTCACCTTGGGTAGCTTTGGTTTTGGAGATATGAGGAGAATTGCAGAAATGGAAAAAAATGGATTTTTGCTTTGATGTCCGGTTTCCGGCGATTTCCGGCCGGATTCTTTGGGGGTTTTGGTTGTTGTTGCAGGTATAGGAACTGTTAGTTGTAGTCTATGAATTGTTGTGTTAGATTTAAGGTTGTTGGTTAATGAGTTTCCTTGGAGTTTGATGTTGGTTGTGGTTCTAAGGTGGTTAAGATTATTATCTTGGGTTGAGAATTTGTTGTCATGTTTTTGGTGTTGAGTTGAGAGTGTTGAGAGGTTGAAGAAGTATATTGGGTTTGGAATGTCAAAGAGAAATTTGGAAATTATGGATGTTTTAAATGTTTTAGTTGATGAATCTTTTGACTTAATCTCTTGGTAATTTATTGTCAATGTTATTGTGGGATTGGTCTATATTGTTGAGGAATTTGGTGTTGAAATTGTGGTTTGGGAAAAGAAAATTTAGAGAGAATTTGAGATTGTTAGAGTTGAAAATTGTGATTTTTGCAAAGGAGAAAAAATTAAGAAAGAATGTGGAATTGTTGGAAAAGGATTTATATTATAAATTGGTGGTAAATTGGGTTGAAGGAAGTGAATTAAAAATTTGTTAAGTTATCGAATGGTCTTTGTGAAGGCTTAGATTAAGCGAGGTCTTGGAATGGTTAAGGAATCGAATTAAAAATCGATTGAGTGGTTATGAGTTGGAGGGCATCGAGGTTGTAAAGGAATGATAGAATTTAATCCCAAATTAAAGGATGGGAGTTTTCTAACAATTTGTGAATAACGGATGCTTATTCCAAGGGGAATGAGTTGTTTTTGAGAGTATTTCATTATATGGTTAATTATATCCTATTCAATTGTGACAGGACGTACTGAGCCCTCGAGCGAGGAGGACACAGGCAGGCAGCAGGGTTAGCTGCGGGACTCACTTGTGAGTGGACTTTTATTTTGTTAAAATATTGCATGCAGCATGGAAATAAGTTTTCAGTTGATTTATTATTTGAGAAAATGTGACTCTATGGAAAGTAAAAGATTTAAAAAGAAAGCAGTTGACAAGGAGGCCAGTTTTGGCGCATGCGTATCTTACCTAGTTGGCAGTCCCTTCTAGGTAATATCTGGTCGGCAGTCCCGTCCAGACTACAGCTCGGTTGGCAGTCTCATCCGATGCGTCATCTGGTTGGCAGTCCCTTCCAGATGACTTGAGGTAGTTAGTCGGCAGTCCCGTCTACTACCTGTGGCTAGTTGGCAGTCCCAACTAATCACCGCCTCCTACTCCGGTTGGCAGTCCCTTCCGATGCGTCATCGGGTGGCAGTCCCTCCCCGATGGCATGAGATGCCTAGGAAGCAGTCCTTCCTAGTCATCAAATGAGTTTCTTGGAAAAGGATTGAGTTGGAACTTCATAGGGTTTAGCTGCATGATGGTTTTGTTAAAAAGAGAAATGGGGAAGCATACCATAAATTGTTTTGATTCTCGTTTTGGTTTTGTCCACTCACTCTAATGGATTTTTATATGTTTTCCCCTGGGCCCTTCATTTTCAAATGCCTAGATTTCATATTAGCCGAGATTGCGTCCAGGCTCAAGGACTTTGGGAATCAGCGCTTCCGTTTTTGTCCGTAGGTTATTACTTAACCTACCTTGTATGGTATCGGCTTAGTTTTAGTGTTGCTCTGATAAGCCTTTTCTTTTGATTTTGATGGATGTTGTTGTTCGGATTGTGGTTGCTTACGGAGGTTATGTTGGGATTTGAACTTTCCGGATGTAATATATGTGTTTGGATTGTAAATATGATATTGTAGGTTGAGTAGAAGTTAATGTTGTAATCATATCCAGGTTTGTGAAATTTTTGGGTAGCCCATATTTAGGGGAGGTTCTGCTGAATTTTCGGTAGGATTTCGCTTAATGTGGGCCCTGCAGGCTCGTATCCAGGTAATTGGGGTGATTCCTGGGTCGGGTCCTGTCACTTATATGTAGAGTCATAAATCAATTCTTATTCCTCTATTTTCTCTCATAAAATCCCAAGAAAATCCAATAATATCCCATAATATACCTTGCCAAAATCTTTTGATAATTGTTGAGAGAAAATTGCACACAGTGAGCGTAAATGTCACCCAACATAATTTCACTCGTATTCATTTAGTGAATAGAGTTTTTATTATTTCGGGTTCGACCCATTCAAGACAGAATGTGTCTCTTAATTACAATCCCTTGTTATAGGGAAACACCCTTTGATTCCATTTATGAAGAAACCAATTGATGGGATGTGTGTTTCTTTGTTTTTGCGGCTGCACCCGGATATTTGAATGGGTTGCCTACGTACCCTTGGAGAGGGATCAAGCCACTCGTAGTTCAAGAGTTCCAATGGGTGAATGACTCATTGGAGGGCTTTGATTTTGGAATGAGAGTAGTGTTTGGGATGAATTTGGTGTAAGTGAACCAGGGATTCGATTTTGTGTTTAGGACGCGGTTGCATCTAGATGAATTTGGTTCTAGATTGCCTACATACCCTTTGTGGGATCAAACCACATGTAGTTCCGGCATTTGAGATTTAAATGGGTAGATGACCCATTTATTTTGAATTTGTGTTTGGGAGAGGATTTAAAGCCCTTGAATTTGGTTCGGACTTTATTTGTGTGATTTGGAATGGATTTGATTTTTTGTGCTATTGGGAGAATTTGACTGGAGTCAGTGATTTATTTGGGACTGGCCGAATTTGACTGGTGGAGTCAGGGATTCTGTTTGGAGTTGTGGTTGCATCTAGTGGGTCGCTAGACTGCCTACATACCCTGTGAAGGGATCAAACCACTGTAGTTCAACGAATTTGTATTTCTGGTTTTGTACCGAGTAATCAATAGATCTTTTTTTGTCTATCCGTCAATCGAACATTTTGGGTGAACACCTCAATTGTGGTGAAGTCTTTGACAATCTGATTTGGGCACCTGTCGTGCGAGCTTTGCAATTTGACCCTGAGACTTCAGATGGGCCTTGCACCGCTTGATGTCTGCTCTGAGACTTTTCAATGGGTAATTTGGTTAAGACCGGAACTCCGGAGTTGATTTGGAAGAGTCGAGTCACACTTTGCTTTTGGGCTTAGGATAGTCATTCGGTAATGGGCTTGCTTCCATTTTTTTTGTAGGAGGCCCAGCTACTAAGTCTCCAACTCACTTCTTATTTTTCGTTTTCCCCTTAGCTGTTCTGCTTCTTCTTTCTCTTTCAGATCTCTTTCAGAACTCAGTAGAACACAAGTTGGACCATGAGCTTCACCAAATAAATTGAAGGTGGGGTTGAAGACGAAAACTGAATTGGAGATGGGTAGGAGCTCTCTCAAAATGTTGGGAGATGGTTCTGCACCTTTGTTCATGGCAAGAGAACATGTCATTGTCTGAACCTTGCAACTGACTTCACTATGCAACGCCGGGTGAGGATTTTGATTATTTTTATTTATTCCTTCGTTGGATTTGTGAACAAAAGAAGTCAAATTCTAGAATTTTGTCTTGCTTGTCAGAGACTTTGGGATTTCGAAATTGCTTCATGGCATTGGATTTTGGTTGAGGCAAGTTCAAACAAGGCAGAGTGCAGTTGATTTGTTGAGTTTCTATCGAATTGGGAGCATGTTTCGAGTCGCCGTTTCTCATTCTTTTATATATAGAACAGCAACATGATGCCCACCAACTATTTGATGAAAGGCCAAAGACAATCTCTGTAGAATTTGATTGAGGTAGTCTTGGTGAGCTTTGTCTGGTTGACTTTGCTTCTTCCTTTCTCGATAGAACTTGTTCATGAACTAGCTTCATATTTTACTTTGAGGCATCATACGTGTTCGAAATCCTTCGGCAACAAACCACCGCTTCACTGATCATGCCATTATCTCCAATTATGATCAATAAAGAAACACGTAGCTCTTGATGTAGTTTTTGTCTTCATCCAATTTTGTTTTACTTGATTAGGATGCATTTATGTAAAACTGCAGCAAATGCTTTCATATGTTTGTTTCTTTTGCCTCAAATAGATGCCAATGCCATTTGGAATACTTTAAGCACAAACACCCTTAGCCATTACGTGGCTTTACAAAGGGATAACAAGTTTTTGTTTACTTTCAGCAACTTGGTCAAATTCATAAATTTGGTCCAGTGATTTATATGTCTTGCAGACTTTTGGCACTTGAAACGGTGGCTTTGCCATATGCTTCTTTGTCTTCTTGCTTGATTAATTGGCTTCCTCTTGTTTTAATTTCTTCTAGCTTGTAACCCGAAGCAAACCAGGGACGAGCCAATCATGCCTGTGCTTACTTTTTTGAAGCTTAAAAATAGTTGACTGATGAAGACTCGTTCGATCGTCAAGTTGTTGTACTTTTCTGGGATTGAATAAACAAGTTCAACCCTTTATACGAGTTGGGCTATTCCACCATGTTGTATCTTCGAACACGTCCGCATCCAACTTGTGAGGTAGCAGCCGGCAACTCCCATTTTCTTCCATTTCTGTGACTCCCCTGTATTGACAAAAGGGATTGATTCCAGGCTATACCGATCATGAATGCTGATGTGCTTGAGGGAGAGGCATGTGCCTGTGTGTGGCTTGTTTTGCAAGTGGTGCAAGGCCATTTGTTTTGTTGCGGTGGAAAGGAAGGCAGGAGGTAGGAGGCTTCTTGGCGGTGACCTTGCTGATTCCTGGAACCAGTGAGAGTCTTTGTGGAAGAAAAGAAAGCATTGGAGCCTTGTTTTCACATGGTTCGGAGGTTTGCTGACACTTTGGAGTGCCATGACAAGGTTCTGAACACAAACTTGATGGAGGTGTATTGGATTCACTGCTGCAACGTATTCCACCGGATTGGTCATACTCTCGTTGATACATAAAGCGTACCGTGCACGAGATTGCGACCGCTCCGGGGACCTCCACAGCTCCATAGCTCCATGGTGACACGAATAAAAGAGATTCCTGCATGAAAAACAAAGGAAGTAGCACTGGTAGATCAGAGAGATCTCAACCTTTGTATTGCTCGTTGGCTCCTCGAAGCACGATCAAAATCTCTGAACACTTCTCTTTGTTCTGTAGCAGGGCTTCGCCGCTTCGCCTCTTTCTTGATGTACTTCCTGTGTCTTCTCTCTAGCCTTTTCTGCTTCTCCTCCACCTCTGCTTCTGCTCCGCTCCCCCCTTTGTTGTAGAGAGCGTGCCTTTTTATAGGCAACAATGAATCAGTTTGAGATAGGATAGCTACCAATTCAAATTCAAATTGCAGTTATAATCACATTTGTCAATTTGAAATGAATATAGCAGTAACCAGCTTTCTCGTTGAAGCTTCTGGTGGCTTTTGTGAATTTCAAACTTCTTTTATCTTGACTTGGTCTTCCATTTGTAGGAGGTGAAGATTATCTTGTTTTGAAATTTGAAACTTCACGTGAAGCAAGAAGTAGAGCTGATCCTGTTATGGATAAGTCAACATCTTTTGAAACATTTGAATGACTTGATCAACTTGGAATTACATGGCCAGTAAGAAGGATTTTATCCAAGCTTGGGGTCTTATTCTTTTAACCAACGCAGCAATATCCTTCTTTTTTTTTTCCACAAGTCTTATACCTCCGTGGATGAAGGTCATGCCTAAAAAAAAACACAGTCTGAATTTTTATGCTTTAACAATAATTCCTTGTAATTCTCACGGCAAAAGCATGTAGAATGGGCCATGGACTCCTCAAAACGTCAAGAAGGATCTAGAGCATCATGTGCAAGTCACATGCTTCAAACTTCGGGCCAAACTTCGCCAAATGGGCCAATTCAAAATTCATTTATATTGTTGCCGAAATTCCTTTAATATTCTATAACAATCTTGAACTATCTTGAGTCATCTGCAAGACATAGCATCTCCTAGCACCACCAGGACTCCTAGTGTCATCAAGTTTCCTAGTCCAACTTGGACACTGTCATTTCTCATTTCCGAACATCATTTTTCCGAGCTCAATCCTAGTTGCATTAGGATTCCTACTTCGACTAGGATTTCCTGTTTTAGATTAGGAAAGTTTCCATTTCTCTATTTCTTTCCCATTTATGCTCCTCATTTCCTCCTTGCCTTCATTTCCATCATTTCTAGCTCTTCTTAGCTCATTTCTTGCGTTTGGAGTTCAAATGTACCTATAAACACAAAGCTAAGTTAGAAATGATAATGTTAAGAGAATAACTAAGTAAAATGTAGAGGAAATGATACTAAAAACATAGAAAATATCACTCCAATCAACTTCCCAAAAGAAAATATTAATAGCTCGAAATTCAATTAACTCAATAATTAATAAAATCTTTCGGAAAGTAAAATTCAATGAAATCTCAATAAATTATTCATACACAAATATCATCATAAAAATCAATACGGTAATTTAATACTCGAAAATATATACCACAAGCAATTTAATTTAAAAGCAAAGGTCCACTCACATAATTGCAACTATGACAGCTGTCCAACGAACTCCTCATCGAGCTCGATCTACACGTCGTCCAAAGCAAATTGATATCATGAATAATTGATTTCAAGAGTTGAAAATATATTCACGATAATAAAACTAAAAGCCCTACACGATAATTCTTCGAAAACTCAAAATCATATTGGAACGAGATCAAATTTAATAGATTATGTTAACTTGATAATTATAACAACCTATCAAAAAATGGGATCGATCCAACAGTCTGACTTCCTGAATCGAAACCTGAATTTCTAAAGTTTCAGAAATTTCCATCGATCACAAAGTTCATCATATGGTTACCAAACTATATTCACATACTCGTAACGATGAGCTCTACTCAACACACCAAACCTAAGTACCAGAAACGGCCAAACGCGCTCCCATGCGTCGCAAAAAGAGTATGCTCATGGGGCCCATGCGCCGCCACACTGATAGGAGTATTTTAATGCGATGTTTTAATAGTTATTTCCTCATATTTTACGTAGTTATTTCCTTAAATAAATTATTTTTAATTTAGTTTTTATTTTCTAGGTACATTGGAATAAATGACAAGGAAATGATCTGAAATGAAGAAATGGAGTTTTCCTTGTCCGACTAGGAATCCCAGTCAACGTAGGAATCCTGATGAGTCTAGGAAACCTGAAGGCCTTAGGAGACCACAGGGCTTGAAGATGGCGTTGGAGATATTATTGGGGAATTAAATCTGATTTTGCCATGGGAAATTATGGAGTTAATGTCAAAAATCAAGAGAGGATCAAGCATAATGATTCCATGGAGAGATTTAAGGGAGAAAAGGTCCATAACAAGTCCAGATTCATTCATATTTTCACTCAAGATTATTTTGGCCGAAAATTAAGAGAAAAATAAGATAAAATCTTGGAAAAATCAGCAATAATATATTTGGAAAGATTATGGACTTATTTTGGAGCTTTTTGATTGGTTGAGTGACATGGCAGAGCTAACGTGGCATTAATTCATTGGTTGGAGCTGTGTGGTGCAACTAGAAAATTCCTTAGAAATTAAATTCATGAATCCTTGCCTTCCCCTATATAAACCCCCCTTTGCTAGACGTTTTAAACACACCAACCATCACACCACAATACAACACCTCTCTCCCTCAGTAAATAAAGATGAGAAAAATTATCTCCATTCGCTAGTCTTCAGAAGCTCTGCGTCTCAACCAAGGAAGAGGAGAAGTCATGCAATGCATCAAGATCCTATCTGCTATCCACCCTTGTGTCATCCCTAGAAGATTGCTTGATTTCAAGGATCTTTGAGTTCTTCGTCTCAAGGCCATGTCATCCATCTTTCACGGTATATTTCATACTTTCTTTTGTTTTCCTTTGATTGATTCGTAGAGTTATGAATTCTAGTTAACATGACGTTAAGGGCAAAGTGTAAAGTCCATTTATATGTTTTGAAATAAAATTGTGATTTTTATATGTTGATTTATATGTTGCTTATGTGAGATTGCTTGATTGATTTTGGATTACAGAAAACTTTTATATGTATGTGTTCTTTGGTGGCCAACTTAGGATATATACATTTAATTGGAGCTAGATTTAAGTAGTAAAGGCTTTGGACAAAAGTCGAAATCAATTAAGGAGGATTGTAAATATGTGAACTTATTCATAACTAGGTTGTGCACTTTGGTTGACAACCTTTCTCTATGCTTCATGCGTTGAATGTGTTCTAGATTAGCTAGCTTTCTAGACTATGATTGCATGTTCAATAGGATTGATTTAGGTGCTTTCACTTGGATTAATTATTGAAGGAAAGTAAAAAATGGGAAATCGTTTGCTTTCTAACATTTCACATGGTCAACTTCTTTCTCATGACATAGAAGATCAACTATAGGAATTGTGATTGGATTTCATTCATATGATTGTGGATTTGATCTTTGTTCCTTGCAGTCCACCCTTGTATATGTGACGTCCCGAACCTAAATTTACCAGTTTACAAGTTTTTCGATGAGTAAACGACATTTACATTTAATTTTTGGCTCCATTTTGACAATTTAGGGGGCCCTAAAAGTTGACTTTTTGTTCGGGTCAAGATTTGAGAAAATTTCCTTCATGAAAGTTGTAGTGGACGTTAAACCGAGCGTGTGCTGTGTGGTACGTAAAAATTGGAGTTCGTATGCGGATATTATACGCGGAAATGTGAAAGTTACTGTTCACAATAAGTAGTATATATTTGAATTTCTACTGTTGGCCGGTAACTTTTCTTTTTCTTTCTCTCTCTCCTTCCCCGCGTTTTCTCTCTCTTCTCTCGCATCACTCTCTCTCTTCGGCCTCACCCCTGCAACTTCCTCCTCCGGCCACCTGGGAACGTGAGGCGGGCACCGTTGGACTCCTTTGCCCGTACCCAACCTCCCCACGGTGGTAGATCACGACGTCTTGGCTGGAAAATGGCGCACCAAGGCCGAGAAGTTTACTGTAGCAAGTGACCGTTGACCTCAATTCCAGCCACCTCCGGCAACAAAGCCAGGCTTTTTAGAAGCGTCTTGAGGCGTACTTGAAGCTCCCTAAATATCTTGATGCGATTTGCAGCGTGGAGGAAGAAAGCATAATTAGAAAATTTTACTCTACTTCGGTTTGCTTAATTGTTCGGCCACTTAAGAGGTATTTTCTGACTTGGCCACAGTTATGAAAGATTCTTAGAATATTGAGTTGTTGATGCTGGTAAAATTTGGTAGCCAAATATGGTGGTTGACCGGCGGCGCGTGGGCCAGGCGCAGCTGCCTGTGGCGGCGCGTGAGGGCGCGTCCGGCCGATCCTGGTGAGTTGTTTTGGTCTATTGACTAGTATCTATTGTTATGAATTTATGGATATGTGTTTGGTGAAAATTGGAGGAGGTTTGGATATTAATCAGAATTTCCAAAGTTCAATAGTTTGGTTATTGGTTTATGAGAAATTCCACAATCGGATTTCTCTCAGTTTTGCCCTAGAAACCTTCAATTAATGAATTGGTACTAATGGTGAAGTTTGGGTTAAATTGGAGAAGAAATGAAAATGTTGATTTATGAGGATTTGATGTGGGAATTGTATTTAATTTCCGGATTGTTATTCGCGAATTATAATTGTGTACAAGGCGACGTGCCGAGCTACTGCTCGACGTAGGAAACCGGTAGCGTGGTCGCCTAAATAGTACTGTGAGTGGACATTTATTTTAAATTAAATGTGCATGCAGTATATTATTATTTTCTGATTGAGATTTAATTTATAATTTGAATTATTGAGTTTTATGGTTTTATGAGATTTAGTTTATCAAGATTTATTTATGAATTACGAGATTAGTATTGAAATTCCTTCTCGAGGGCTTTTACTAGATTTTTGAGATAGTCATTCATGAGTTATTGAGTTGAGGAATGATTTTCGGGAAGTGACTGATTCAGAAAATATTATGAGAATTATGGATTTCGAATATCGGTTTTTATGAGGATTCACGAGTACGAATGTTTCATCGAATTTTTTAGCATGATTGAATTATCAAGATTTATTGAGCTTTGAGCTCCGTACTTATCAGCCTTGAAGTTAGATTGAGTTTCTTTCCGAAAACATTTATTGATTTACAAGTATTTGATTTTATGCTTTCGAGGATGTTTTCGGGATTTTGAGGTTATTTTCAGTTTCTTGAGGAGGCTATTCAGTTTATTAAGGAGGCCAGTTTTGGCGCATGCGTATCTTACCTAGTTGGCAGTCCCTTCTAGGTAATAGTCTGGTTGGCAATCCCTTCCAGACTACAGCCCGGTTGGCAGTCCCATCCGATGCGTCACCTGGTTGGCAGTCCCTTCCAGATGACATGAGGTAGTTAGTCGGCAGTCCCGTCTACTACCTGTGGCTAGTTGGCAGTCCCTTCTATCCACCGCCTCCTATTCCGGTTGGCAGTCCCTTCCGATGCGTCTTCTGGGTGGCAGTCCCTCCCAGATGGCATGAGATGACTAGACAGCAGTCCTTTCTAGTCATCAAACGAGCCTCGTGAAAAGGATGTTTTTATAAGGATTGAGGATGAGATTTTAAGAGGTTTCAAGATGTTCTTGTTACGTGATTGAGATTTCAGTAAAGAGGATGATTAAGAGTGTTTTCAAGATTGTTATTGCATGCGAGATTTTAGAGAATAACTTGGGAAAGCATTAAGTTTTACTTATACATTCGAAATTACTTATTTTTCGTCCACTCACTCTAACGGTTTTTAAATGTTTTCCCCTGGGCCCTTCGGTTTTAAATGCCCAGTTTGCAGGCCAGTTTAGCTTGAGGTCGAGCGTATATGGGGTTGAGGCATAGCTGTCAAAGCTTCCGCATTATAAAAGTATCGGTCATTTATCTTGTTTTCTATTCTCTTGTACGCCTGTACATTAGATTGCTCTGATAACCTATGAGATTAATATTCTTAAGTTTCAGAATTGTTTTGTGATTTGGGAGATGTTGTGATATAGGGAGCAGGGTGGCTCCAGGAGAATAAGGATAGATGATTTAGATGTGTAAATGTTTTTCTACAGGTTTTGGGTTGTCAATTTTTAGAGGAAGTTCTTTCAAATTTTTGGTAGAATTTCTTCTAAGGTGGGCCCCGCAGGGCCTCTTCGGATTTCAGGGTGAAATCCGGGGCGGGTCCTGTCAGTATATGTGTTTTTATATTTTCTTTCTTTTATTTATTTTAATTTTCAAAACTCTAATTCTTAAATCCCCCTTTTATTTAGTTATTTGTATATATTTTGTAAATATTATACTTTGTATTTATTTTAATTCTTTATTTGTTTTACAATGACAGGTGTACCCTCAATCCCCGGTTAGAACGATCCCTATTTACCATATACTAACGATGACATTTTCAGGGTTAAATTATACGCTTAATTTTAGCGTATCACACACACCGCCCATTAAATTGGGTAGCAATATCTATGCCAAAATCTTCCTTACAACATCCTCAACAACTTTTCTAACTACAACATTGATCAATTATGAAAAGAAAAGCCACAATTTATCCCGAAATAAATCAAAAATCTGAGTTCTTCAAGCCTTTGATTCTCACTCCTTGCCGCAAATAAATCAACGTTGCTTGGAGGGTTTGCTCTGCAGTGGATGTGGTCTCGTCGCCAGAGGTGGCCATGATAGGAGCATTTTAATACGACGTTTTAATTGTTATTTCCTCATATTTACTTAGTTATTTTCTTAAATAAATCATTCTTCTTTCATAAGTTTCTTTTTTAGGAAAGTTTCTATTTTTAGTAATTTTAATAAAAGTTTTTATTTCTAGGTCCCATGGAGCAAATGGAGCTGAAATGAGCCTAAAGGAGAAAGAAAAGCTAGGAGGTAGCTGAGACAAGGCACAAGGGCTGCAAGAATGTACTGAAAAGAATAAATGAAATTTTCCTGGTCCAGCCAGGAAATCCTGTTCAGAAGAGGAAACTTTGTCAAAGCAGGACTTCTGAGCCAACCAGGAAGCATGATCGAAAAAATGAAGAGAAATGGCGTTGAGAAAGAAGTCCTAAAGGCACTAGGAGACCACATGACTTGAAGAAGACTTAAGAAAGCCCAAGATCCTTCTAGATTGAATGTGGATTTCGGTAAAATGGGAAAAAGCCCAATTTTGGACGTAAAAGATATATTTTTGGGGAGAATATACTTTTTTCCATGAAAAATGGATGGAAATCATGGAGTTAATGTCAAAAATTAAGAGAGGATCAAGGATAATGATGCCATGGAGAGATTTAAGGGAGAAAATGTCCAAAACAAGTCCAGATTCATTCCTATTTTCACTCAAGAATATTTTGGCCGAAAATTAAGAGAAAAATCAGATAAAATCTTGGGAAAATCAGAAATAATATATTTTAAAATATTATGGACTTATTTTAGAGCTTTTTGATTGGTTGGATGACATAGCAGAGTTGACGTAACATTAATTCATTGGTTGGAGCTGTGTGGTGCAACCATAAAATTCCTTGGAAATTAAAAGAAGATTCATCAAGCTTGGCCGTCCCCCTATATATACCCCTCTTTGCTAGATGTTTTAAACACCAACACACCACCTCTCTCCCTTAGAAAATAAACATCAGAAAAATTCTCTTCATTCTCTAGTCTTCAGAAGCTCTGCGTCTTCAACCAAGGAGGAGAAGAAGTCATGCAATACATCAAGATCCTAGTCGCCATCCATCCTTGTGTCATCCCTAGAAGATTTCTTGCTTTCAAGGATCTTCAAGTTCTTCGTCATCCATCCTTGTGTCATCCATCTTTCACAGTGTATTTCATACTTTTTTTTTGTTTTCCTTTGTTTGATTCGTAGAGTTATGAATTCTACTTAACATGACATTAAGGGCAAAGTTTAAAGCCCGTTTATATGTTTTGAAATAAAGTTGTGATTTTTATATGTTGATTTTTATGTTGCTTATGTGAGATTGCTTGATTGATTTTGGACTACAGAAAAATTTTATATGTATGTGTTCTTTGGTGGCCAACTTAGGATATATGCATGTAATTGGTGCTAGATTTAGGTAAATAATTCACCTAATAGTTTTGTGAACCTAAATCATAAGTAGTAAAGGTTTTGGACAAAAGTCGAAATCAATTAAGGAGGATTGCAAATAGATGAACTTTTTCATACAAGGTTGTGCACTTTGGTTGACATCATTTCTTTGTTCTTCATGCGTTGAATGTGTTCTTGATTAGCTAGCTTTCTAGACTATGATTGCATATTCAATAGATTTAATTTAGGTGCTTTCACTTAGATTAAATATTGAAGGAAAGTAAAAAATGGGAAATCGTTTGCTTTCTAACGTTTCACATGGTCAACTTCTCTCTCATGACATAGAAAATCAACTATAGGAATTGTGATTGGATCTCTTGCATATGGATGTAGTTTTTATCTTTGTTCCTTGCGTTTCACCCTTGTATATGTGTTTTTACTTTTTCTTTATTTTATTTATTTAATTTTTGATTTAATAATCCTTAACCCCCCTTATTTGTGTTTACTTGTATATATTTTTATTTTTTGTTTTATTTTTGTAAATATAATAGTTCATACTTTCAATTAATTCTTTATTTATTTTTGCAATTACAGGTGTACCCTCAATCCATGGCTAGAACGATCCATATTTACCGTATACTAACAATGACATTTTCAGGGTTAAATTGCATGCTTACTTTTAGCGTATCAGGCCAAAAATAGGAATTCCGGTCAGGTCGGCCTGTACAAGCTGCTGGGTTGATTTCCTCTTCGATTCGCCGCCATGATCGACTGTTGGTGGAAGATGAGCCCAGAAATCGAACTAGCATACCAAGGTGCACCAAACGGCCCCAATGCGGAGGCTTGGGTCTGTCGGACCCGGGAGAACCCATTGGATCTCCAGGTCAATGAGAGAGAGAGAGAGAGAGAGAGAGAGATCTACTAGGGTTTTGACCGAAAATAGAAATTTTCTCATTTCTCACATGCTATTTATAGTAGTTTTCCGAAATAATAACTCGAGATTTTTATATCATAACTTTTGCATACGAATTCCAATTTTAGAGAGTCATATGTCCACGAATTCTGTTTAATGCACCCTACAACTTTCCAGAAGGAACTTTCCCTGAAAAGTGGCCCAAAGAAAAAGACAAGGTCCCCTAAATGTTCGAAATAAAATAAAAAGTAAAGATTGTACTCGTTTACCGTTCAAATGACCAGTAAACGATTAAATCTAGATTAGGGATGCAACATTAATACCAGATTGAGGAGAAGATCAATCTTGTGTTGTCTTTGTTCATCTGTTTCTACTTAATGGATGCCATCAATGATTATGCTAACCATATTTAACTAGTTCACATTGTTGTATTGATTAAAATATGCTTCTATTTATGTTGTTTGTGAATTGATCCTTATATTGTTATTGCTCATTCAGTTTTACAAATGGTATAAGAGTTTTAGGTTTTCACTCAAGCATAAGTCGTTTTGGTTAATTAATATTTTTTGAAAGAACTAGGTTTTTGTTTTTGTCAAATAAAAAAATATGTTTTCAGTTAAGCAGACAAAAAAAAAAAAAACCCCAGCCTGCTTAACAAAACTTCTGGACCAAGCCCATACCCGATCCAGAATTCCCATCTCACAAAAGGCTAAGTTGATCATTGTTTCATAACAGTAAGTTCTGGGTTTTGTGTGATGCTGATCAAAGCGCCCAAGTTCAGTTAGGTCCATAATTACCTAGTCATTATTCCCCTAATTTTATATTTTTGCTTAACTTTTGTGTATCTTTATATATATATATATATATATATATATAATTTTTTTTATCATACTAGAAAATGATAGAGAATTTGCATCACCCCAAGTGGATATAAGGAGATTGGTGCGCATTATTAATGTCCAGACTACCATCGTAGTTGTTTCCGCTAGACCATTTAGGTAGGGCTGGGCAGGTAAAACCGAAATACCGAACCCGTCCCGAACCCGTATCGAAAATAGGCGGGACGGGACGGTTTCAAAAATATGAAAATCACTATTCGGCCCGGCCCGTACCGAACTGAATAAAACGGGACGGGATCGGTATTAATGTTTTAAATACCGAATAGGCCCGGCCCGTACCGATTTATATATATATATATATATATAAATAAATATATTATATATTGTTGTAGGAGAATAAAATTGTGTTTATTATTGATAATAGGAGCCCTTTATATAGGGAGTTTACAGAGTACACAAAAGGTAACAGAATCGGAATACAATTAGTATACCTAGGGTACTTTCCTATTACAACTCTAAACCCTAGTTTGAAGGGGCACACATTATGTCGATATCCTTCAACACTCCCCCTTGTGCCGCTCAAACTTGGTGATGACGCTTTGATTGTTGCCTCGTTAATGTGACATCATGTCCTTCACTCTTCGAGATCGAACATGTAGACATCATGCCTCCCCCTGATGTCAATATCTCCCCCTGATTACTACAATCATGGGAGTTCGGATAACTTTCTCAATCCGATGCTCTTCACATGTTTCTCGAAAGTGGATTTTGGTAACGACTTAGTAAATAAGTCCGCTACATTATCCTCTGATCGGATTTGGTTCATTTCAATATTTAGAAATGCTTGTTGTCATTTCGATGGAGGGGAGGAGGAGCACGGAAGTTGGCATTTTGCCTTGTGGGGTCCGATTCCACACTTCCGTCATCCCTTTTCTCTGTAGGGATAGAACAAGCCGATATCAATTGTACCTCTCAAATATCGAAAGATTGACTTTATACCAATCTAATGGCGTTGCGTTGGCGCGGGGCTATATCTAGCCAACAAGTTCATAATAATTGAGGTGTCCGGTCTTGTATTGTGCTAAGTACAATAATGCGCCTATTGTACATAAGTAAGCACTTTTGCTATTAACACGTCTTCGTCATCATCCCTGGGACGAAACGGATCCCTTTTAGGGCCAAGACTACGGACGACCATGGTGCATCTTTGACTTTATCAAAAATGTCTATTGACACGGTATACAAGTTCTGAATCTAGACAAAACCGTGTTCTCCCAAGGTGCTTCCTCTTAAACTCAGATTTTAGGTGTTCAGCGGTTTCCCTTAACTCTCAAGGGTTCCAATTATAAACCGCGACAATTGCAAATCTGGAACTTGTCATGGAAACGCGTGGGCATAGTTCATCATATCCCTTCCCAATCAAGTAGTCATTTTAGTGAGCATTTCAACCTCGTTACAAATACGCTCCGTGGTCTAGAGCCACTTGACTTGGGTAAATAAAGTCCACAAGAACTTTCATTATATTCCGTATCTAGATCCCCATAAAGATACGTAGTGACCACATTCGTAAGCTGCATGTCCAGTTATTTGGAAACTACCAAACTGACAAGGTAGTGGAGTGCAATGACATCCATTACGAGAGAAATATGTCTTCTCGTAGTCGATTCCAGGGCGTTGTGAGAAACCTTGCGCCATAAGGTGAGATTACCATATCTTTTTCTCATCACGCTATCTAACGAAGACCTATTAATGTCAATAGGTTTTATGTTATGCGGTGTTGGCATCTCAGGCCCGAAATCCTTCATCTTCGTCAGTGAATCCAATTCAACCTGGATCGCATCTTTCCATTTATGCCAAGTTTCTCTACGTTGGCATTCTTCAACGGAGTAAGGTTCGATGTCATTGGTCTCAATAATTCCACGTCCTCATGTACACTAGTGTAGTTCGTAGAGATCTCTATATTCTTAGGAATTGGTTCTAACATTGAGGCGTCCCCCAACGATGTCTCTTGGACATAACCACAATCCAAAATATTCTCATGAGACGGATTTTGAGTATCAATGATCAATGGATCAAGTTGTGCCAAACTCGCTCTCTTCTTAGGGCGAGAATCCATCGAACCTATGGGTCTCCTACTCTCTCTAGCAGAACCCATGGCCTATGACGCCATTATGCCACCTTTGTGGCGTCACCACTCTACCATCCATGGTAGTGGTGCAGTACCCATCTTCTCTGGGTGGCACCATGTCCTCTTGTGGGGACATCAATCCTTGCAGCAGGTATATGTGATCTCGTCACTTTTAGAGGATCAAGATGAGACATAGTGGGGACAGACCACGACAATTCCTGTCGTTCCTGTTGAACATTGACGTTCTAATCTCCCCCTAACGACGGGAAGACTGTCTCATCAAAGTGACAATTCGCAAATCCAGCGAAATAGAGATCGCCTGTCAAGGGTTCTACATAGCGGACTTATAGTTGGAGATTCATGTCCAACAAATATATATATATGCTTTCGTTGCAATGACTCATGTTGATGCGCTGTGGCGGCGCAATTGGCACATGAACCGCACACTCAAATATGCATAAATACGAGATATTAGACTCGAACCCAGTCACTAGCTGTAACGCAAATAAAAGTTGAGTGGCTGCTATGAGTCGTAGACGAATTAGCATAGCTGCATGCAATATTGCATAACCCAAGCGGAAATATTGGTGCGCATTACCAATGTCCGGGCTACCATTGTAGTCGTTTAATGGTGGCTTTTCCGTGAGACCAATTGGGTGTGTACATGGGAATAGGATACTTGATATCAATACCCAATGATATGCAATAGTCATCGAAAACTGTCGATGTAAACTCTCTAGCATTATCAAGTCAAATTGACTGAATGGGATGATCTGGGTAGTGAGCCCGTAGCCATGTGTTATGTGCTAGGAGTGTAGTATAAGCAGCTGTGATGCCCCGGAAATTTATAATTATTTTCTGAGGATTTTCCAGAATTAATTTTATAACTATTGGACGGTTTCGTGGCTCGTGGATGGAGCGGAAGTGTTTCGGGCGAATAATTAATTGAAGGATATGGTTTTAGGGGGGTTGCCAAAGGTTGACTTTTTATACGTTGGGATTCTCCGAAAACTTCCTTCACGAAAGTTGTAGAGCGCGTCGATACGAGTTCGTGGATATGTAGAACGCGAGAATCGGAGTTCGTATGAGGAAGTTATGGTCATTGGAAGGAATTTCCATTTTAGTATAAATAGAAGTTTCCCGAAAGAGAAACTTACTATTTTCATTTCCTTCCATTTCCGGAAACTCATTTTTTCTCTCCCTTTTTCTCTCTCGGTCGATACCTTTAGTATCGAAGAAAACCGTCTGACCCGACCCGGACCCGGTCGATCCGACCCGACGTTTCCGGCGAGCTCCGGCCATCTCCGGCGACGAAATTTTCCAGACAGGATCGTCTCCGCCGTCTGATGGTCCCTGTGGTGTTCTCTAGCGCCGATTCTCGGTGGTAGCGGCGGTAGAAGGCGGTGCAGCCTTGTGTTTTCGGACCCGGCCGGAAAACACAACTCCGGCGACTTCATGGCTTCAACGATTCCTTGGTTGAGCTCAGAATAGCTTCGCTGATCGATCCTTGGTGGTTGTTTGGATCGATTCACGTGAAACTTCGATCAACTCGGATTGGATCACTGTTCACGGCTTGTGAGGTAGTTTTCGATCCCTTAAGCTTGTTTTCTGACTTCGATCCAGTTATGAAAGTTCACAAGCATGCTTAGATGAAGCTTTTTGATGTTGGGAGTTTTGTGAAATAAGGAGTTTTTGGCCGGCGGCGGTGCACCACCGTCTGTGGTGGCGTTCCGGCGGTGTTCCGGCCATGTAGGGAACTGTTTCTGGTATTATATGTCTTGTACTCGTCGATACGAGCGTTTCGATATATAATATGCAAATTTTGGAGTTCGTATGGAATTGTTATGATTTTTGCAGTTTCATACCGATCGATTTATTCGATCCTTGAGGATTTGAGCATCCGATCGACTTGTGATTTTGACATATCGATCGTATAAGTGTTCCGGAGACATTGGATGGTCTCGGATGTGGTTTCGCCTCATTTGGCGTCACCTTGGGAATTTTGGTTCGATTTAGGGTTTCGAACGTTATCCCTTGTGATTCATTGACTGAATGAGAGCTGTAATTCCTTAGGTACGTGACGTAGTACTCCTTGGACGGCTAATTTGTGGATTGGCTGCCTTGTCCTGAATTGAAGACGCAGCGGGAGTTTCGAGGTGAGTAATCTCACTAGGTTCATAAATGAACGAATTACCTTTATCGTTGGTGAGTAAATCTCACGATATTTGTTATGAGTAGGATCGATATATGAGCAGGATCGATATTTGTTATGAGTAGGATCGATATTTGTTATG
Source organism: Rosa chinensis (assembly GCF_002994745.2). NCBI lineage: Eukaryota > Viridiplantae > Streptophyta > Magnoliopsida > Rosales > Rosaceae > Rosa > Rosa chinensis. The sequence continues at coordinate 42,301,894 of NC_037094.1, read as the reverse complement.
AGTAGGATCGATATTTGTTATGAGCAGGATCGATATTTGTTATGAGCAGGATCGATATTTGTTATGAGCAGGATCGATATTTGTTATGAGTAGGATCGATATTTGTTATGAGTAGGATCGATATTTGTTATGAGCAGGATCGATATTTGTTATGAGTAGGATCGATATTTGTTATGAGCAGGATCGATATTTGTTATGAGCAGGATTGATATTTGTTATGAGTATGATTACCCTATCGTCTTGGAGTTATTAGGTTAATTATGACTATAGTTGGTATTAGTGGTTTTCTGTGTGGATGGATGACTATGTGTGTATATATATATATTATGGGATGTATATATATGCATATATATTCATGTATTAGTGGCTTCGTTGTGAATCTATGTGATGATCGCTATCTATGTGATGACCAGCGAAATCTATGTGATGATCGCTATCTATGTGATGACTAGCGAAATCTATGTGATGATCGCTATCTATGTGATGACTAGCGAAATCTATGTGATGATCGCTATCTATGTGATGACTAGCGAAATCTATGTGATGATCGCTATCTATGTGATGACCAGCGAAATCTATGTGATGATCGCTATCTATGTGATGACCAGCGAAATCTATGTGATGATCGCTATCTATGTGATGACCGACAGAATCTCTGTGATGATTGCTATCTGTGTGATGATTGGCGATATCTTTGTGAATCTATGTGATGATCCTTGAAATCTATGCGATGATTAGTAGGATGATGCAAATCTAGGTGATGATCGGTGGAAATCTGTGCGATGATCAGCGTGATGACTGCTCGGTAGCGGAGCTGAATTGTTATTAAGTTAACAAAGATCGAGAGGACTGCTGTGATGGTTGGGGCTACCTACAGACGTCAGAGTGTGGGACTTCGATGACTACTTTGTCTTGAGTTGTTTGACTTAGTGTGACCTCCTGAACTAAATTATATGCAGGGGTTACTATGAATTGTTTTGCTTGTTTTGATATGTGATTGCCTTGATTTCTCCTTGATTGTATTGATTGATGGTTTGATTTACATTAAGAGCCATAGCGGTTATGAACTGTACTCTGTAGTGAGGATAGGAAGGTGATTCATTGTTCTTCACCTTTGATGTCATGATGATGACAAAAGCTCCTAGGGGGGGAAATGGGAAATGAGTGTGATGTTGGAATTCGCCGTAGTGCGTTAGGATGGCGTTAAACATTTCTTGAGGAAGTCTTGTTTGACCGAAATTTGTGTAATTGGATGCTAGGATTGAGGTTATGAGCAGAAGGCTTTTGTGAAATTTGTGTAATTGGTTTTGAGTTACTCATACGAGCTTCATAAGCTTACCGGGTTTGTTGTGTGGAACCCGGTGCACTATTCAATGGAATGGTGTAGGGGTTAATCCTGCAGGTCGAGGAGATCGTGGCTGAAGCTGAGGTGATGTCTGTGCAGCTTTATGGTAGGAAGCTATCTTTGTGACTTTACCGTTGATAAGGACTTCCGTTGTATAGTTACTCTGAGCTGCATTTACGTTTTATTTTGTTGTTGACAATTTAATTCGTAAGCATTGTAATATATAACTCTATGGAGCGAGTTTATATTAACTTTGAAGGTTCAGGGCATCAATATCTGTGTAAGTTAAAGGGAAAAAGATTCCAGGTATTTTGTATTGATGACTGGACGTTCACGCATATATAATTATGGGGTTATATATATCGATTTTCATGTGTGTAAAATCAGGGGCGTGACAGTTTGGTATCAGAGCGTAAGGTGCATATTTGGTGACAATCAATACTCCTCGAGTGATGGCCCGTCTGCAGCGGATCCCCATCTGATGCTCTTCGGTATTGATATAGTCATTGGGTATGCAATGAGTGTTGGATTGCGAGTCATCAGGGTAGTGTTAGCTCAGTGAACCAAGTGTAGGAGTTTAAGGTAGCTTCTAGGAGTTATAATCTTTTGAGGAATGAGGACCTTTAGATTTGACTCAAGATTTACGTAGGGGATAGAATTGTATCTTCTGACGTAGTAAGGTGGTTTATTTAGTCATGTTGTTGACTTATACTTGTAGTTGGAAGTTGTACAAGTATTAATCACAGGTTGTTATGCTTCTTAGGTGATGGATTCACAAGGAGGCCGAGCTAGGGGTCGAGGTAGACCCAGAGGCAGGGGTGGAGCCCGAGGCAGGGGCAGGATTCCTCCTCCTGTTGAGGAGATGTTCGAGAATGATGTGGAGGCATCAAATGTTGAGCTGCCTATTCCACCTGTTGTGGAGGTTGCAAATGTTGTAGATCCCACTCGTTTGTCGAAGTTGGCAAAGGAGATTTCGAGATTGGGAGGAGTCCCATTTCAGGGAGGTACGGATCACATGTTGGCAGATCAATGGATCGAAAACATGAAGGCCTACTTTGAGATGGTCGTCTGCGACGACATTGAGAAGAGAAAGATTGCCACATTTATGCTCCAAGGAGATGCACGGGTGTGGTGGAATGGCACACAGAGGGTGATGGACGTGTCCACCATGACCTGGAATGAGTTTGTGGAACTGTTCAGGAAGAAGTACTTTCCGCCTTCAGTGAGGGAGCAGATGGAAAGGGAATTCATCTCGTTAGTCCAAGGGACTAAGAGTGTGAGGGAGTATGAGGCTGAGTTCTCAAGATTGTATCGCTTTGTGCGGCAGATGGATGATGAGAGCTTAGCTATGAAGTTTCAATGGGGACTGAATGCTTCAATCCGGCGCGATGTCGCTGTTCTGGAACTGAAGACTGTGGAGCTCATTTTCGTAAAGGCTATGGCCATTGAGCAGGAGAACTTGATTTTCCAAGAACAGGAGTCGGCTGACAGGGACCTTCGAAGGAAGGGAAAGGCAATTGTTGTGAACAATGAAGGGACAGATAATCAAGGTGGGTTCTGGAAGAGGCAGAGGACTCATCAGCAGGCGCCAGGTAGAGTGGCAGCTGCACCTGCTGGGGTTGCACCTAATGGGCAGGTGGCACCCTTAACATGTTATAACTGCAAGGAAGTGGGCCATATGGCAAGGCAGTGTTTGAAGCCGAAACCTAGGTCGTGCTATAATTGCGGACAAGTAGGGCATTTGGCTAATGAGTGTACCCGACCTCGGGGTATGAGACAGAGGGATCAGCAGAGGCAACATCCTCAGGGACATGCGAGGGTAGTTGCTATTGGCCAGCAGAATGCGGGGGTGCAAGGTACCTTATCTGCTTGAATTTAATCTTGTGTAGATGAAGTGCTTATCTGCTTGAATTCAATCTTGTGTAGATGAAGTGTGATAGTAGATTACCGCATCTCTTTGTGCTAGTGTAGTGATAGGTTTGCCTGACGTTTATAGTTAGACCTTTTTGTATGGTATCTTTTGGGAAGGGGTGATTGTTGAGCATTTTGTATTGCGTGTTGCATACTTCACTTTTGTGGTAGTTGAAATTCTTTGCAACTCTGTGTGCGCGCAATACCATGTGATGATTCATGCGTGAGTTGATTTAGGCTAAACCTTATTCTAAATGTGTTTTGAGGCGGTAGGACACTGTGTGTAGCGATGCATGCACCATTACTTTTATGGTAAAATGCACCAGGGTGGCGATACTAGGAGGGCTACCCGTATCCATGTTCGAGCAAGGCAGGTGATACTTGAGACGTGGGGATTATTCCTAAATGCACATGGATCACTCAAAGTGCGAGTGCAACCATCGTTGGTGGTTGAATTTCATTCTGTATGGTTGACTAGCTCATTGTTGTGTGGAGGCTGTATGGAGAGAGCAATTCTTGTTGGGGATCGAGAATTGGATTTGAGTTTGGTTTATGCGTACTTTTGGGAGTAGTACGTTTAAATTTCGGGACGAAATTTCTTTAAGGGGGGTAGAATGTGATGCCCCGGAAATTTATAATTATTTTCTGAGGATTTTCCAGAATTAATTTTATAACTATTGGACGGTTTCGTGGCTCGTGGATGGAGCGGAAGTGTTTCGGGCGAATAATTAATTGAAGGATATGGTTTTAGGGGGGTTGCCAAAGGTTGACTTTTTATACGTTGGGATTCTCCGAAAACTTCCTTCACGAAAGTTGTAGAGCGCGTCGATACGAGTTCGTGGATATGTAGAACGCGAGAATCGGAGTTCGTATGAGGAAGTTATGGTCATTGGAAGGAATTTCCATTTTAGTATAAATAGAAGTTTCCCGAAAGAGAAACTTACTATTTTCATTTCCTTCCATTTCCGGAAACTCATTTTTTCTCTCCCTTTTTCTCTCTCGGTCGATACCTTCAGTATCGAAGAAAACCGTCTGACCCGACCCGGACCCGGTCGATCCGACCCGACGTTTCCGGCGAGCTCCGGCCATCTCCGGCGACGAAATTTTCCAGACAGGATCGTCTCCGCCGTCTGGTGGTCCCTGTGGTGTTCTCTAGCGCCGATTCTCGGTGGTAGCGCCGGTAGAAGGCGGTGCAGCCTTGTGTTTTCGGACCCGGCCGGAAAACACAACTCCGGCGACTTCATGGCTTCAACGATTCCTTGGTTGAGCTCAGAATAGCTTCGCTGATCGATCCTTGGTGGTTGTTTGGATCGATTCACGTGAAACTTCGATCAACTCGGATTGGATCACTGTTCACGGCTTGTGAGGTAGTTTTCGATCCCTTAAGCTTGTTTTCTGACTTCGATCCAGTTATGAAAGTTCACAAGCATGCTTAGATGAAGCTTTTTGATGTTGGGAGTTTTGTGAAATAATGAGTTTTTGGCCGGCGGCGGTGCACCACCGTCTGTGGTGGCGTTCCGGCGGTGTTCCGGCCATGTAGGGAACTGTTTCTGGTATTATATGTCTTGTACTCGTCGATACGAGCGTTTTGATATATAATATGCAAATTTTGGAGTTCGTATGGAATTGTTATGATTTTTGCAGTTTCATACCGATCGATTTATTCGATCCTTGAGGATTTGAGCATCCGATCGACTTGTGATTTTGACATATCGATCGTATAAGTGTTCCGGAGACATTGGATGGTCTCGGATGTGGTTTCGCCTCATTTGGCGTCACCTTGGGAATTTTGGTTCGATTTAGGGTTTCGAACGTTATCCCTTGTGATTCATTGACTGAATGAGAGCTGTAATTCCTTAGGTACGTGACGTAGTACTCCTTGGACGGCTAATTTGTGGATTGGCTGCCTTGTCCTGAATTGAAGACGCAGCGGGAGTTTCGAGGTGAGTAATCTCACTAGGTTCATAAATGAACGAATTACCTTTATCGTTGGTGAGTAAATCTCACGATATTTGTTATGAGTAGGATCGATATTTGTTATGAGCAGGATCGATATTTGTTATGAGTAGGATCGATATTTGTTATGAGCAGGATCGATATTTGTTATGAGCAGGATCGATATTTGTTATGAGTAGGATCGATATTTGTTATGAGTAGGATCGATATTTGTTATGAGGAGGATCGATATTTGTTATGAGTAGGATCGATATTTGTTATGAGCAGGATCGATATTTGTTATGAGTAGGATCGATATTTGTTATGAGTAGGATCGATATTTGTTATGAGCAGGATCGATATTTGTTATGAGTAGGATTGATATTTGTTATGAGTATGATTACCCTATCGTCTTGGAGTTATTAGGTTAATTATGACTATAGTTGGTATTAGTGGTTTTCTGTGTGGATGGATGACTATGTGTGTATATATATATATTATGGGATGTATATATATGCATATATATTCATGTATTAGTGGCTTCGTTGTGAATCTATGTGATGATCGCTATCTATGTGATGACCAGCGAAATCTATGTGATGATCGCTATCTATGTGATGACTAGCGAAATCTATGTGATGATCGCTATCTATGTGATGACCAGCGAAATCTATGTGATGATCGCTATCTATGTGATGACCAGCGAAATCTATGTGATGATCGCTATCTATGTGATGACCAGCGAAATCTATGTGATGATCGCTATCTATGTGATGACCGACAGAATCTCTGTGATGATTGCTATCTGTGTGATGATTGGCGATATCTTTGTGAATCTATGTGATGATCCTTGAAATCTATGCGATGATTAGTAGGATGATGCAAATCTAGGTGATGATCGGTGGAAATCTGTGCGATGATCAGCGTGATGACTGCTCGGTAGCGGAGCTGAATTGTTATTAAGTTAACAAAGATCGAGAGGACTGCTGTGATGGTTGGGGCTACCTACAGACGTCAGAGTGTGGGACTTCGATGACTACTTTGTCTTGAGTTGTTTGACTTAGTGTGACCTCCTGAACTAAATTATATGCAGGGGTTACTATGAATTGTTTTGCTTGTTTTGATATGTGATTGCCTTGATTTCTCCTTGATTGTATTGATTGATGGTTTGATTTACATTAAGAGCCATAGCGGTTATGAACTGTACTCTGTAGTGAGGATAGGAAGGTGATTCATTGTTCTTCACCTTTGATGTCATGATGATGACAAAAGCTCCTAGGGGGGAAATGGGAAATGAGTGTGATGTTGGAATTCGCCGTAGTGCGTTAGGATGGCGTTAAACATTTCTTGAGGAAGTCTTGTTTGACCGAAATTTGTGTAATTGGATGCTAGGATTGAGGTTATGAGCAGAAGGCTTTTGTGAAATTTGTGTAATTGGTTTTGAGTTACTCATACGAGCTTCATAAGCTTACCGGGTTTGTTGTGTTGAACCCGGTGCACTATTCAATGGAATGGTGTAGGGGTTAATCCTGCAGGTCGAGGAGATCGTGGCTGAAGCTGAGGTGATGCCTGTGCAGCTTTATGGTAGGAAGCTATCTTTGTGACTTTACCGTTGATAAGGACTTCCGTTGTATAGTTACTCTGAGCTGCATTTACGTTTTATTTTGTTGTTGACAATTTAATTCGTAAGCATTGTAATATATAACTCTATGGAGCGAGTTTATATTAACTTTGAAGGTTCAGGGCATCAATATCTGTGTAAGTTAAAGGGAAAAAGATTCCAGGTATTTTGTATTGATGACTGGACGTTCACGCATATATAATTATGGGGTTATATATATCGATTTTCATGTGTGTAAAATCAGGGGCGTGACAGCAGCATTACGAGTGGATAATGGCACAACACGTGACCAGCGTGTTTGCGTATCAACCAACACCATAAAACATCTATATGGTCCGCAAGTTGGTTGATCAAATCCATAGAATTCCCTTAGATTCTTTGTGAGAATGAAATTATTTCCTCAATCTCCTTTGCATAGGATGGTCTCAATCCTAAATAACAGGCTTTACAGAACGAAACATGGGCTTTATAATCAACCAATGAAGGTTTTGGTGAAGCCATAGTGTCACAATAGACTTGAAAAGTAGAGAGAGGAGTTTATGGCGTCAATGCCATGTATTTGCCGCAGGGGGTAGGCGGCGCCGGCCATGTATGGCCTGTCTTTGCACAATCATGGCGCCATGAGGCGCATGTGCAGCTCCTCAAACCAATTCTTGGTTCTGACTTTTCTTCGTTCTGAAAATGGATGTCCGTGTAAAGTCTTTAATACACGGATCATCATGTCAAAGCCTATATGTGTCAAAATCCCATAAGTCGTCTCTCATGACATAGTTGGATTCAATAACTCATATAGTGGTTGCATACAACCCACTAGAGCGACACATAAGTTTCTCTAATACTCGTTCACGTCCGTAGTCATTAGAGTGATGCAAAGGAACTCTGTCTATTCTCATAATGTGTTTCCACATGAAAACCATTGGCTCTTATATAATAAAGTTCGAATTAAGGTATGTCCAAGACATTAAGTAAAAGAATTGACACTTTATTAATAGCCAATGATTACATCAAGGTTTCCAAAGTCTAATCCAAAATAAAATCAAAGTAAGACACATTGTAGTCACTCTATCCGTTTGGTAACTCCAATCAAATATGACCAGGAAAGTAGAGAGAGATGTTGGTGGAGCGAGGCTCTCTTAAGTACCAAGAATCTCAATGACTTTCCTAGACATCACATTTTATTGGGTCTGCCACATAAGAAAGAGTTAATACAATTGTCATTTATTGACTAAGGCAAATTGCCATTACAAAAGTTCTTGGAAAAATAAAAGGACTAATCTAATCAAAGTCTGTTGCATCCATGTGCACTTCATCTTCAGCTTTGAAGTCCTCTATGGTGAGATTGACATCTCCACCATCTTCTTCTTCTTCTGCAAGGTACACTTCTTGCTCTCTCATGTCTCTATATGCCCTGTAGCTTGCAGCTAGTTCCTCACTTGCCTTGCATTGCTTGAACCAATGCTCAATTGATCCACATCGATGACACTCATCATTGCGGCTGCCTCCCTTTAATTGAGGTGCACGTTGTACACGTTGCGGGCGTTCCCTAGGAGGGTTGGTGCCACCACCACGACCCATTAAGCCACCATTACGGCTAGGGATACCCCGACCCCCTCTCCCACGTGTGGCATTACCACCACGTGTATCCACACCAAACTTGCGGTTTCCTTCCTGATTAGGGCGGTTATATGGGCCCATACGTCCCTCATGTCCCCCATTCTTAGGGTACCGCTCCTTGCGCCCTCCTTTGGGTGCATTATAATTCGTCTCATGAACCCTCTTAGTTCCAATGGGCCTTGAATTATAATTCCTCACGAGTATGTTATCATGTTTCTCGGCTACAGATATAATATTGATAAGCTGATGAAACCTCGTGATCCGTCCAGCATTGACTTCAGTACGGTATTGCTTTGATACCACAATGGCTGAAACAAGGAAGGTGGAGAGAGTTTTCTCAATTAACTCTTGCTCTGTGACAGGTTGTCCACAAAACCTCAACATGGACTGTATGCGAAGAGCTTCTGAATTATATTTAGCAACAGACTTGAAGTCAGCAAAGCGCAGATTGTTCCATTGAACCTTCAAGTCAGGGAGGAAGGAATCTTGGACATTGCCAAAGCGCTCTTCTAGCGCTACCCATAGCTCTCTTGCATTCTTGATCGACATATACTCCGATCTTAGTGCCTTGTCCATATGGCGTCGCATCAAGATAACTGCTTGAGCATGCTTTGTAGATGTTCGGTTGAACTCAATATCCAGGTTAGGTGCCTGGATTATGGGTAATATTCCCTTGGAAGTGAGATGATTCTCAACATCGGTTACCCAACTGTGGTAATCCGAGCCTGTTGAGTCAAGCATGGGAAAGTCGAGTCTAGGTTCATTCGACATCCTGAAAATATGAAGAGAAGATATATTAGTTTCGGAGCTAAACTTCCACGAAAACTAAAAATAATAGGATTTCCGAGCTATGCTACCAAGAAATCAATTTCCAAGAATCTCTTTTGGATTAGACCAACAATGATGTTTTAATATGGTCACAATTTGATGCTTACGAACGCTCTTAGTCCAAGCATTGTGAATGCTCTTAGTTCACACGAACACTCTTAGTTCGTATAATTATGAACACTCTTAGTTCATACGAACACTCTTAGTTCATACGAACACTCTTAGTTCATACGAACACTCTTAGTTCGTTAAGCGTGAATCCCCACAATTCCGCTTTGTTAAATATCAAAATCATTTGGCAACATATATTCCAATATTTGTAGAAAATAAAAGGAATTTAAATACAAGAAAGCAGCAACCTTAATTATAAAAACTTATGTGATTGTTCTTTGGTTGAGGACACGCGCGTGTTAGAGCAGGCGTGTTTTTTTTTTTTCTGAGCTGTTGTTCTTTGGGCTTTCCTCTTTCCCTTGTTTTCTTCTTTCTTTTTTTTCTTTTTCTTCTTTTTCTGGCCGGCCGGGTCTTCTTCTTTCTTCTCTTTTTTTTCTTTTCTTTCTTTTCTTTCTTCTGGGCCCACTTTTCCTTTTCTTATTCTCTTTCTTCTTCTTCCACGTTTTCTTCTCTTTCTTCTTTCTTTTCTTTTATTTTTTTTCTTTTCTTTCTCTTCTTTCTTCTGGGCCCACTTTTGCTTTTCTTATTTTCTTTCTTCTTCTTCCACGTTTTCTTCTCTCTTCTTCTGGGTTTTTCTGGTTTTTCTTTCTTTCTATTGCAAGACAAGCAGGCGGGCGGGCTTTGCAGGGGCATAGGCAGGCAGCTTCGGCAACGAGGCTTCTGGGCTGCTCGGCTGCAGGTCGGCACGGTTGCTAGGATGGCTGCAGGTCTGCGCGGCTGCTGGGATGGCTGCAGGTCGGGCTGCTGGGTTTGGCAAGGCGCGGGGCTGCTGGCAGCAGGTGTTGCGGGGCAGCAGTGGTGCGCGGCAAGTTGCTGGGGCTGCTGGGATGGCTGGAAGGCGTCGACGTGGGCACGGGGGCGCTGCTGTTAGTCGGTCTCTCCTTTTTTTGTTTTTGGGTTGGCGGCAGAGAGAAAAGTTTTTTTTCTTGAAGCTAGGGTTAGAACTCGTGTTGATAACGTGTTGTAGGAGAATAGAATTGTGTTTATTATTGATAATAGGAGCCCTTTATATAGGGAGTTTACAGAGTACACAAAAAGTAACAGAATCGGAATACAATTAGTATACCTAGGGTACTTTCCTATTACAACTCTAAACCCTAGTTTGAAGAGGCACACATTATGTCGATATCCTTCAACATATATATATATATATATATATCTTGTCTGTCTTATCTTGGAATATGGGTCATGGAACCACGTGCAGCTCCCCCTTTTCGCAACACTCCCTCCCTCTCTGTGGCCCTTTATTCCTCTCAGTTTCTTTTATAGTTTTCTACTTTTCTTTGCCCCCTCTCTCCCCCCCCCCCCCCCCCCTCTCTCCGTCTTCACTCTTCAGTCTTCACCTATCTGTGGCTTTCTTTCCCTCACCCTTTATTCAGTCTTTCTTTCCTCACCCTGTATTCAACTGCTCTTTTTCAAAGACATCACCACTGCACTTTGGCATCCTCGGCCCACCGCCATCTTCGGTCAACCTCGGTGGCACCACAATCGCCACACCGCGCACAAGGAACGCCTTCCAGATCTGTTCCCATCGATTTTAATATCTTTTTTAAGATCTAGGTTTGACATGCATGTTCTATGAAAGAAATTGTATCTGCAAATCTGCAATTATGCGGGGTAATTTTAATTTTTTCTTTTCTTGAGATCCAGGTTTGTAAAAGTTGAGATCGGGATTTGTAAAAATTGATATTTGAGTTGTATATGGATTTCGACAGTCTATTTCTTTCTAAATCGGTGTTTGCTTGCTTTGTTTTTGTTCAGTTGGCTGTAATTCATGTTGTTCAGTTGGCTGTAATTCATGGCTAGAGCCAACCTAGACTGCCTTCCAGTTCCAAATGAGAGAATGATCATTTTTTCATTAAAAAAAAAAAAGAAGCTTAAGTACCGAACCCGACCCGGGCCCGTACCAAACCTGTTCAGTTTCGGTACCGTCGGTACCACCTTTGGAAAATCAAAATCCCGTCCCGACCCATACCGAAATATATTTTCGGGATCGGGTTCGGTATCACTCAGTAACCGGCTCGTTGGCCCATGCCCAGCCCTACATTTAGGTGTGTATATAGAAATATGATGTCCAACATCAGTCTCATTGCAATAACCATCGAAAGTTTTCGATGTAAACTCTCTAGCATTGTCAAGTCCAATTGATTGAATAGGATGATCTGGAGAGTGAGCCTGTTGTCATATGATATGTGCTAGGAGTGTAGTATAAGCAGCATTTATAGGGGACAATGGCACATCACGTGACCAGCGTGTTTGCGTATCAACCAACATCATGAAATATTTAAACATCCGCAAGTTGGTTGAATCAGTCTATAGAATCCCCATGGATTCTATGTAAGAACAGAATTAGTATTTTTATATCCATTGCATAGGACGGTCTCAGTCTTAATTTCCCTAAGGAACGGGCTTTGTAAAACGAGCGAGAGGCCTTAAAAGCAACCAATGATGATTTTGGTTGGGCCAGAGCATCTGAAGCGCTATTTGAAGCAAAGCTGGTGATTGTAGCATCACCTGAGAGGCCATCACCATGATGGACGCCATCCATGTCGTCGTGGATAGGGATTGTGCCAGCCCTAGGCTGGTGGTAGACGGCGGCGGTGTCACACTTAGTGCAGGAATCAACTTTGATTCATGCTTCGTTTCGCTCGAAAGAATGGATGTCCCGATGAAGTCTTTAGTAGACGGATCATCATATCATGACTAGGATGACCTATCTTGTTGTGACAAAGCCAATATGTGTCTAAATCTAAGAGATCTTCTCTCATAACTTTATTGGATTTAATAGCTCAAATAGTGATGACATAAAATCCACTAGAGAGACACATACATTTCTCTAAGATGCGTCTTTATTCGCAATCATTAGAGGTAGTGCAAAGGAACTATTTTCCGTTCTCTACATGCATTTCTGCCTGGAATCTGTTGGCTATTCATAGGGTGCGATTTTCCCTAAGGGCGTAGAAAGTTTCTGTGATAGTAATCAAGGTACCATTTGGCAAGGGGAAATTGGGCTATGGGTCCTTGAACTAATACTGATGGCCCAGCCATCATAGTCATAAAGTAATATGCTCATAATCAAAATGGTGTCATAATGAAAAGAACTCAAAATTTTATTTATAAGCTAACGGAGTACATCATTGTTTCTTAACCCTTAAGAGAATCTAATCCAATTACTAACTAATGCAAAACAATGGCAGTCGTTTAACTTCTTTTGGTAACTCCAAAATAAATATGACAAGGTGAGTAGAGAGATGTCGATGGAGCAAAGCTCGCTTAAATACCACTTATCTCAAAACCTTACTAGACATCACTCATTTTGGATGAGCCTATGTGAAGAAAAACTAAATCAATGACATTTACTACAAAAAATATGGCAATTGCCTATTACATCTCTTGGAAAAATAAAGACTTAAACAGAATTGGCGATCTATTGATCCCAGCCAGATTTGAAGTCTTCAACCCTTCACTCTAGATCATATTCTTGATCGTTTGTTCCATATAGTGAGCTTCTCTTGCTTCACAATACGCTTTGTAGCCTGTGACAATTTCTTCACGAACTCTACAAATGTATGCCCAAAGACTGGATACTCCACATTGGGAACATTCATCTCTGTGCTTAGACTTCATTGATTGAGGTGCTTTGAAAGCGTCATTTGGATGGCTCTTAGTGTTGGTGGAGCCACCAACATGGCCAGGGGTATTGCCTCTCTTTCTCTTTCCACGTTGAACTCTTCAATTCCGTGTCAGCATATTTTGGCAGTTACCTTCCTCATTAGAGCGAGAATATGGACCAGAACGTCCAGAATTGTCCCCAAATTTAGGGTTTCTCTTTTGGAGCCCTCCCTTAGGGGCGCGACTATAATTGGACTCCGGAATATGCTATGTTCCCACGGGTCTCAAATTACAGTTCTTTACAAGGATGTTGTCATGCTTTTCAACGACATTCATAGCTCCAATGAACTCATGAAACCTTGTGATCCGTCCTGCAGTAACATTGATTCGATAGTTCTTAGCAACCATTAATGCAGGGACGGGGAGGTATAGAGAGTCCTCTCAATCAACATTGCATCTGTGATATATTTTCCACAGAATTCCATTAAGAATTTAATGTGAAGTGCTTCCGAGTTGTAGTCAATAACTGACTTGAAATCACATAAGCGGAGGCTATGCCATCTCACTTCTAGTTCAGGAAGCAGGGAGTCATGGACATTGCCAAATATTTCTTTGAGTGAAAACCACAGCCTTTTGGGGTCTTCTTCATTCATATACTCATACTAGAGCGAATCATCTATATAACGAGTCATTAGGATGATGGTTTTCGCCTTATTTGGCTCTAAGGCTACTCTATTTGTTTCCAAAGCTTGAGTTTGCTCAACAGTTTGCACGTCCTAGCTAGGCTCTAGAATCGTATCCAAGATTTCATCGGCCTTGAGATGCTAGCGGACATCACGAACCCACTTGTGATATCTAGAGCCAGTTGCTCCCAATGGAGAGCAGTCCAATTTGTTCAGGTTATTCATCCTGAAAGAGAACAAGAAAAAAAGGGTTCGTTTCAGAGCAAAAAAGGCTACCATGAAAACAATAAAAATTTTAAGCGTAGTCGCTCCTAAGAAATTAGGAATTTCTGAGCGTAGTCGCTTCCAAGAAATTTGATTCCAAGATGTATTGGATTAGATCGAAACAATGATGTGTTTGTGGTCGATCATAACTTCTCAACAAACTCTAAGTTTGGAGCACTCTACAAGCTTCAAGCTTAGAGTGAGCACGAACCCCCACAATTCAGCTTTTGGTCTCCTCTATGAAGAAGAAAAGGGAGGTAGAAGAAGGGAGATTGCAAGTCCCCGAGAAAAAGAAGAGAAAATTGAATAAACTCTATAAAAAAATGGAACTTTTAAAACATACTGTTAGGTCCATAATTACCTAATAATTATTCCCCTAATCTTACATTTTTGCTTACATTTTTACATTTTTACATTTTTTCCTTATCATGCTAGGAAATAATGGAAAAGCTTGGAAATGCCTTAAAAACCCAACTTTAGCACATTTTCCTACTCCGGCTAGGAGAAACCGAGTTAAGCAAGGAAGAAGGAGCGGCAGACTGATAAAATGAACTCCAAATGAGTTGAAACTTTTCAGATCTATTCTAGACATCCTAAGGATAATTTCATATGAAGAGTGTAAGAGCAAGTTCGGAGTGGAAGACCTTCAAAAAAATCGTCCCAAGTTTCTGAGTAAAAGACGAAAACTGCAAAACCGGATCTATACGGATTCCGGCAGCATTTCCAGCCAAACCACTGCAAACTAATTCTGAAATTTTACCTGGATAATCTAAACTCATAGAGGAACATTTGATATAAATAAGTCAAAGGTCAATTCCGAATTCTCAGTGGAGATTCAATTGAAGGAAGAAAGGAGAAGAAAGTGTGCAAACAGACAAAAAAATGGGTCAAAGGTGGTCAACGCAGAATTCCGGACATTTCCGGCTTAGTTGGCCTGGCGAGAACATGTGTGGAGGACAGAAAAGAGCTGATTAGGGTTAGAGACTTTAGGTGGAAAGACTTTAGGTCTAGGTTATTTTGAAATTTAAAAGTTGAAAGATGACAAGTGGTCCAATTCTTACACCTTATACCTTTGTCTCCCATTTATTACCTTATTCCCCTACACAATGACCCTTCTACCCTTACTTTTTCTTCTCCACCAAAATATCTATGGGCTTTCTAGGTTATTTCTATGTGGAGTTAAAAATTAGATCCACATTTTGTGCTTAGACATTTGTCAATCACATCTAGCCCATCATTCCTTTTGATCTCCACCCTTGATTTGAATTGCCTTGGCCTTTAAATAGGTCATTCTCTCTCCCCAAAACCGTTCACCCTTCTACTCTCTCATTTTGCAACACCAAAATCTCTCTTTTCTCTAGTTCTAGCATAGTTTCTCTCTAGTTTTGAGTTCTAGTTCATAGTTGCTTAAGTTTGTGTGAGAAATAGGTGTGTAGGCACTTGGGTTTCACCAAAACCGAGGTTACTACACACTCTAAATCAATCACAACACTTGCTTTCACATATCCAAGCCCTTGTTCTTGAGTTTTGTGGATATGTACGGTGTTTTGGATTGTAAAAACTGAAAATCTCATACCTTGAGGCAATTCTCTCATCATTTTACATATAGAGAGCTAGGTGGGATCTTTGACATCTTGGTTTGACTCCACCAAGAGTCAAACCCGTGGGTAGTTCTTCCTTTTCCCTTTTTTCTCTCTTTAGTTTGATGTTTATGGCTTGTACTTGTAATAACATGTGTTGTGAGTAGTTAGATTTGACGCTAGGGCTTATGTGCAAATAATGTAAATTTTCATGTGTTTTGATGTTTATGCATGTTTTGAATCTATGGGCTTCTAAACTTTAATGCTTACTAAATGTGTTTGCTAGCTAGCTTAGTCACCTAGAAAGCATGTTTAGGAAACTAATGAATTGGAAACTTGAACTTGACCACTTCTTGAATCCATGAGCATGAGTAGCCTTTAGGTGGTGGCTTAATGATTCCTACGGGAATTGTTAAGTTGCTTGAATTTCTTACTTTAAACTTAATGCATAAACCTTGAGTTTAATTGCTCTAAGGGGTGTTAGGCTTGCGGTTTATAGCCCACTTGTGTTTTAATGAAATATAAATGGGATTAAGGTTGTGTAATTTAACTTAGCTTCACCAAAGTTTGTTGAGTTGCATGATTAGTTGGTTTCTTAGTAGCTTCACCAAAACACTAAGGGGAAATTTGTCAAAGCATGTTGCTACATCAAATATGGGTTACATTTTGTGCATGAGTAAGGTTAGGTGTGATGCCTAAGTCTCTACTCCTCTCATTGATTTAGTCTCCACATTTTTATTAGCTTAGTTTAATTTTTGTGCAACTTAATTTATCGTAAAACTAAAATCAACCAAACCATTTACTACCATAATTGTTAATATCATCCTTGTAATCTTTAACTTCCAAAGGGCTAAGGTTGTGAACTTGTAAAAAGTTAGATTGCATTTTTTTCTAGGCTTTTCCGGGAATCTAGCTAGGTTTGAGTTTCCCCCAATCCTTTGGGTACGACACTCTTCACTTCCCTATATTAAAACTTGACCTCCTACAATTGGGAGTAGGGAACATCATATACAAATTTGCACACACTTTCATACTCAATGATGTCTCCAACACATATATACCTCGGATAAAACTTGAAAAACTGGGCTATTTCTTCTTTTTTCTTTTCCTTTTCTTCTTCTGCCCAACAAGTGGGCCGCTCCCAACTTTTTTTTCTTCTTTTTTCTTTTTTTTTAGGGCCCACTCCTTTTTCCTTCTCTTTCTTTCTTCTTCTGGGCCAGCTCCCTTTCTTTTCTTTTCCTTCTCTTTCTTTTCTTTTCTAGCAATGGGCTGGGCCGGGTCGCGTCTCTTCTTCTCTTATTCTTGGGCTGGGCTGGCAAGAACAAAGAATAGGTGCAGGTGATTGTTTCTGGAAGTCTAACTGGTTCAAGAATGTGCAGTGCTTTTGCGGGACGGTCCGGCAACTTTCCTGCTAGTTTTGGGCGTTATTTTTTCGGTTCTTGGATTTGGGAATTAAGGCGTTGTTTGTGACCAAATTTGACGGTAGATGGCAGTCTAGAAGATTAAGAACCGGGGAAGGATCCTTTTTCTCTTATGGGGGCCGGTTCAGTACTTTTTTGGCCAGTTCTGAGTTCCTAGGATCAAGAGCTTCAAGGTGGGGATCGGTGATTGTTAGGGTTTGAAGGCTACGATTTTAGGGTTTCAAGGTTAGGGCTTTGTGCTGATAACGTGTTTTAGGAAAACTGAAATTGGAAGAGAATTGAGTTGTGCTTTCATTAATAATACGGGCCTCTTTATATAGAGGATTACAAGCATATAGATAGAGTTGTACATGAAAACATAATCGTATAATGATTGGATCTCTACGAATATCTCTGAGGATATCTGTAACATAAACCCTACAACTAGAGCAAGTAACCTAGAGTTTGGGTCATACACATATTTTGGATTTACTTGAACAATTATGAGTTTTTTGTTTTGTTTTTATGTGTTTTTTAGAGTGCTTAAAAAGCTATGTGCTAGTTCGCTATACGACACGACATTCTCGTTTAAATAGCTAGACGCGCCCGCCAGAATACCCTCTTGGTTCTGGACAAAGCCAAGTCGATACATACGATTATTTATATACACGCTTTACTAATATAATAAAAAGGTCAAGGCTCTAGACAATGAGTAGGATGGAGCCTTGACTCAATAGATTTTAGTGTAATTACCACCCTACTAACTATTTTGTTCTACCTACAAGTTTTTGATTTATTGAAAGATAAAAAATATAAAATTACAATAACGGAAAGTATCTTATTATAAAATTACTTTTTTTTTTTTTTTGAGATTACACCCTACAAAACACGTACTTAAACTTTAGTTTTAATCTTTTCTTTCATCGTTAAACCCTAATTCTTTCTTAGCATTCATTTTCTTCAATTAGTTTTGTGTTATGCCAACAACTTTTATGCCTCAAAATATATCATATGAACGCTACTTGGAGCCTAAAAATGAGGTAGTTGCATTTTTGTTTTCATGTTTCTTTATTTATGATCATAGAATTGAAATTACACATGGGCATTGTCCCTTCACTCTCACTCTCACTCTGAAATTAATCACTTGCTGTCGAATTGACCTACCCTTTTCATTTATTACTGCTTTAGAATCTGCACCGTGCAAACTGCACCGATATGTATATTGGCCCCATTATGGGTTTAAGTGGGGTTCGGTTATAGCTTACGATGGCACCCATTATGTAGGTTCTTGTTCTCTTTCTAACTGCTTCCATGAAAGCTCAAAGTTTTGTCTCCTTTTGCTGTCAAATTTTGTTGCGCTTTGCTTTGTTATCTATGGCTACTTTGGGTTTTATTGATAAAGATGTTTGCTTGAAAGTTGGAACCAAATTCTTGATTCAGAGTGATGCTCACTTGCTAATTTTGAAGGAACATGGGTTTTGTTAATTCTGAGTCGTGATGGAAATTAGCTCTGTAGGAAATGTGCATGAAAGCCATGAAGGGTGTTTGATATAATGCCTATATGAATGAGTATACAACTGGAGGTTGTTGCCAATATTGAAGGAAAGTGGGTTTCTTTAATTATGAGTTGTGATGGCAATTAGCTCTGCTAGGAAATGTGCATGAAGGGTATTTGATATGATGCCTCTATGAATGAATATACAACGGAAGGTTGTTACTAATATTGAAGGAAAGTGTGATTTGCTTAGTTATTTATGGTACTTTGGGCTTTGTTGATAAATATGTTTACTTGAAACTTAGAACCAAATTCTTGATTCAGAGTGCTGCCCACTTGCAAATATTGAAGGGAAGTGGGTTTCTTTAATTATGAGTCGTGATGGAAATTAGCTCTGCTAGGAAATGTGCATGAAGGGTGTTTGCTATAGTGCCTCTATGAATGAGTATAAAAATGGAGGTTGTTGCTAATATTGAAGGAAAGTGTGCTTTGCTTAGTTATCTATGGTACTTTGGGTTTTGTTGATAAAGATGTTTACTTGAAAGTTGGAACCAAATTATTGATTCAGTGTTGCCCACTTGCTAATACTGAAGGGAAGTGGGTTTCTTTAATTCTGAGTTGTGATGGAAATTAGCTCTGCTAGGTAAAGAGAACAAGAACCTGCATAGTTTTCGGATGTCGTAGTAAGCTATATTGGAAAAGAGTATTTTAGATACTGCAAAGGGGTGAGCAAAGTAAACTTAGAATTTTAAAAAAAATGTAGGGTGAGAAGAAAATGTAGAGTGAACAAAGTAGTTAGTAGGATGACAACAGCCGCACCCATTTAAGAACTATTGAAACTAAAACTTACAAACTCTAGTCATCCTCTTCCCTGTAAAAGTTACAGACTTTTATATATCTCTGTAAATGCCCATCAGGGACCTTCTTTCCTCCAGACTCTAGTCATCCTCCTCTAAAGGCAGGTGAATATCAATTGATGAAAAACCCAAAAAAGGACCTTAATGTCGGACATGGATTTTCCAATGAAGATGCCTGAACTTTGAAATGGTTTATTTTACAAGTTTAGATCTATTTGTCATTCCTTCTCATCTAATTCAATAAATAAACTTGTGGTCTCTCATAAAAAAGAAACTCATGATATAGATATGTTGATGACGTTTCACTGACACGATTCAGAACCAATTCGAGCTTTTCGTGTAGAGAATGGGAGGGCCGCCTCTCTACTCTCACAGAAGAGGTGTTTTTTTTTTTTTTTTTTTGGATTTGTTCTTACAATTGGCTCAAATTCTTGGAGAAAGATTGAAACTTTGCATCTATTTTAAAGGGATCCTGCTATGAGGTTACTCAAGAAGAGGCAGAGAGATGGTTACATCACATGCAGCAAGCATTAGTGTGCTCTTCAAATATTGATGAGGATTCAAAGCAAAAAAATGTTCAATTTCTTTAGGCACACTGCTTTTTATCCTTGTGCCTGGAGATGAGTTGAAGAAGAGTCAGACTCAGTATGGGACTCAAACCCAGACCCAACAACAACAACAACAATAACAACAACAAGCTCCGTGTAAGAATGCACCCTGAACCAGCAATAGCCGCCATGTGTATAAAAAAATTTAATAATCATTTCTCCATATTCAAGTAGTATTCAAATTTCCATCACATATTCTTCTAAACTAGATATCTGTTAGTTTTGTAGATAAGAGATGATTTTTTTTTTATACAAGAAAAGAAAAACTACAACGAACAACCACAAACACAACCCTCACCCAACTGATCCACATGGAACGCTGGGGACATAGAAATGGGGAGACAAGAAAACCATACTCCAGGATTAATTATATCATGCCCAAGGTCAGCTAACTTATCTACAACAAAATTAGCTTCTCGAAAAATATGCCTAAACTGGATGAACTGAAACTGATCAGCCAAGAGACGAATATCTTGCACAAACAGCTTAATTGTCCAAGGAGTTGATATCCTGTTGAGCAGAAAGTCAATGAGCACTTTTGAATTGCCTTCAATCCAAACATGAGTAAAATGATTCAAAAGAGCGGAACTTAAACCATCTCAAAGAGCAGTTGCTTCAGCAACAAAAACCCCTAATTAACCAATTTTCTTTGAAGCAACAATGAGTGGATTACCATCTTTATTGCTAATCACAAAGCCAGTAGAAGCCACATCATTTCTCACATAACCATCAAAATTTAGTTTAACCTTATGAGAATCAGGAGGTTGCCATTTAATGTGAAATGACTTAGAAGCTTTCTTTTTAGAAACATGAAGATTAGCCTGACAATAACTAGTTCCAAAACAAGGTTGGGTCATAAAACATGGACTTCCAAAATTGAATTGGGGAAGGAACTAGCTAAGAGATGATTGAACAAGAAATGGGTTTGTAAGAAACATAGAATATATTAAATTTAGAAAGTGGCGAGGACTGCATATTACAATTTGGAGAGTGAAGACAATTTGAAAAGTGCAAATTTCACTCCCCAATATTTAACATGCACATTGTTTTTTTTTTTAAAGTGCTAGGAACGACGTTGTTGGGTCATAAAACATGGACTTCCAAAAAATACGGTGCAAATGCTGGCAAATACGGTCTTTTTGAACTTTTCTCATTTGAACTACGACCATGACTCTATGTGGGAAAATCTGACACATAAATATTTTCCAATTTCCACCGGTGAATGACTTAGCACGTAGTTCTAATATTTGACAAAACAAGATAATTTGGGAAGCTGAACCACCCACCCAAAAAAAAAAAAAAAAAAAGTTCTTTTAAAAAACAATCTATTGCCCCAAGCTCAAACGAGGAGGTGCAAGCCTCGAATTTTCTAATATAGAGCTATTCTGTTACAACATTTAAACCACCTTTTTTTTTATATAAAAAAAAAAAAGGCTAGTGCAGCTACCTTCAAGACTTGATTGATGAAACTGCGGAATGCAACAGAAATCTTTCTTTTGAAACTATGTCATTAATTATTTAGATTACCTCTAATTGGAAGAATGCCATTAGCTTGTGCTCATGCTTTTTTTTTCTTATATGTAATTAATAAATTATGCGATATTAACTTCTCAACAAACTTTCTGCAAGAAGTGTGAACACTTATACAACCCTAAAGAGGACCACTGCTTTCCAGGTTAGAGACACATCATACTAGCTACATAATGACGGAAGGTTGTCCAATACTATTAAGTGATAGTTACATGCAAAAATAGTTTCTGATGGGGAGATGCTTCAACTTTTGAGGTACACTCATTCGTTTGAGCAAATGCATTCATTACATTTCATGGTTGTGATATCAAACAACTTGGACCATGTACGTAACATCAACCTAATTGTTGGCATATTCGAGTATATATTATCGTCCTGTGAAAGGACACCAATAATTATAGAATATATTAAGTATATAGAGTGATTCTTGTGGGGTAGCCGCACCACGTGGAGGTGCGGCTGACCAATCACTGTTAGGGGTCATCATTTGACCATTAGGCCCGCCCGACCCGTAGGGCCGAAGTCCAACCCGACCCTTGCATTAGGGTGGGTCGGCCTGAAGGGTATGGACCATGAGAATGAAACCCGGCCCGGCCCGTTTGAACCCTTTAGGGACAAGCCCGGCCCTTTAGGCCCGCCCGAGTAAGCCCTAATAATTTTCTATTTTTTAATTATGTTTCTCTTTTTTCTATAATATGCAATTTAAGCTTAATTGATTTATTAAGCTTTGTTTTCTTTAGTTTTTATTTTATTTGTTACATAACAATTAATATTAGGAGATTTAGAGAGATAGTTAATTGAATATAACCACCTTAACTAATATTAATAAATGGAATTACACACACATATTAAATATGATCAACTAAAAATAATGTCTTATATTACATATATAACCATTAAGAAAAAAAAATGTAAGTTTTTTTTTATTAAACAAAATAAGGCCCTTTTCGGCCCTATTTGGAAGGTCGGTCCTTTCGGATCTAATAGATCGGGTTTTTTGGGCGAGTAAGGGTTAGCATATTTAAGCCCTTACCCGACCTTAAATTTTGTTGACTTTGACTAGGCAGGCCCGACCCTTAGCCCTAAAATTTAAGGTAGGGCCGGCCCTAACCCGGCCCATGATGACCCCTAATCACTGCTCAAACAGGAGGGTATTTTGAATATTTCATATTTAAAAATCAGGGATAATTTCAGAACAAAGATAAAAAATTCTGAGACTTGATTGGGCAGCCGCACCTAAGAATTGGCCTACGTATATAATACATATATGCTTTGTGAAATACTGAAATTAAGTCCGTGTGTAAGAGTCGAAACTAGGAATAATCGTATGTGAACCAAGTACAGTACAATATGAATGAAACTGAGACATGTAAAACTCCATTGCAGAGGGGCGGTGTAGGGTATAGAGGCGTAGTACGTTCCCCCACCATGATTTGTTGAGTTGAGACATCTTATCACGATATAAATGCACTCTGAATCAGCAAGCTCAACTCATCATCAGGTGCTCCATATTGCTTCACATGTCCGTATTTCAATCACACACCTATGGACCAGATCATATATATACCCAGGGTCCCTACTAGCTAGTACGTACTGCCATATCCTATCCTACAGATGTTTGTTTGTTTGGTTTACTTTACTAGAGAGCGGAGATATCTGGTCTCTAGTCTCTAGTCTCCCACGCCACACCTTCAATAATTAACTTCTTCTTCATCATCATCATCACTCACTTCACTCGCTCACTCACTTCTTGCAGAACCCACTTGCCCCCACTCACATATCTCTCTCTCCCTGCAGCTGCATATATGCTACTTGAAGTCGAAACATGTTAAGGTCACTCTACTAGAAATCTGGTGCTGAGAGTTCGTTGTTCTAGTAGTAATCTATCTTAATTGGCCAGCCAATATGTATAGATCACCCTGAAGAAGCAGAAAAAGCAGAAGCTGGTGTGCCTAGCTAGCTAGCTCATATATATAATTAACTACAAGATGCAGAACAAGGTTTGTGGCTGGAAATTAGGCCAAAATGGGCAGCAGGTGATCAAAGGTCGTCATGAAGCATCTGATGGTGATCAACCACCTCATGATCAAGATCAACCACCTCATGATCAACATCACAATTACAAGAATAATGATCAAATGATGTACTCAAACATATCATCGTCGTCGGATCTCAACTTGAGAAACCTCTCAAAGCTTATACTTCCTCCTTTGGGTGCCTCTAGCTACAACCAGCCGACTCAAATGCACTCAAAAGGCTGGATTATTTTACCCATGGACTCCAGATACAGGTACCTCTAGGCTCTAGCTGCCACCATCCGATTAGACATGCATATATAACAAGTATAATTAACGAGACCGAATTCCCATATCTGCAGGAGTTGGGAGACATTTATGGTGCTTTTGGTGGCTTACTCAGCCTGGGTATACCCGTTTGAGGTTGCTTTTCTCATGTCGTCGTCGGGAAAAAGCAGCAAGCCTCTCTACTTAGCAGACTACATTGTTGATCTATTTTTCGGCATCGATATCATATTGACATTCTTCGTCGCATATATTGATCCCAGAACTCAATTACTTGTTCTCGACTCCAATAAGATCGCTACAAGGTCACTTCCTTACTTCTAATTTCTTTTTCTTTCTTCTTTGATTGAAATTTGAAAACATCAATAATCCTCCTACAATAAAAAAGAAAATAAACTTTTGGAAAATTCATACCTTGCTAGCTATGAGAAGTATCAAATAAACTTTTTATTAGAGAAAAGAAAAGAGGCAAACTTTTTTGTTCTTAGCCTACTTGCAATGGATACAGAAGGAAAAGATAGAGAGGACTGACTTGATCGATGAGGATAACAAATTAAAGTTTTGTGGTGGGTTTGTGGTGGTCACTTTTATGGTATGTCATGCATTTGATTATTAATCCGGCCCCAGCCACGTGGTTATGATTGCAAATTTGAATCAATCAATCCATGCATGCATTAATATTATACTCGATTTGGGCAAATTGGGCGTGTTCTCAACCAAATTAATCACCTAATATCTCCTAATTACAGGTAGGCCATATTAATTAGTACCATCTTTTCGCCTAAACTGCTCCTCTCTTTGGACACTAGAGGGTTTAGTTAAGTCTTTCGCCACTTCAAAGGAGGATGAAGAATCAACTCATTTAAACAAAAAATGGTCCCAGAAAAAACTTATTTAAACAAAATTAATAACAACAAATGTAAGAGGGTGCGGTCAGTGCTTATATGAGCAACGAATGTAAAGAACCACTCTAAATTGACCTTGTACTGTCGTTTGATGTTTCAATCACAAAAATATATCTTCATTTTCCCTAAATTTTTTTTTTTTTTAAATCAACAAAATTAGTTCTACACCTAAAAGCGTCGTTATAAACTATGCTATACCAGTAGAGCAGGTATAGTTATTTTAGTAGTGACTCTTTCTATCGTTCTCTGTAGTGGGCCACTATCTACAATATTCCCCTCTAACAAAATGTATTGTTATCTTCTGCTTAAAAGAAAAGAGAAAAAAAAAAAAAAAAAAAAACTCTATAGATGAAAGCAAGATATACTGGAAAAAAAATCAGCTCATACGCAAAAGTGTGTGCTATGAGCTAAAATTTAATTGTTAAAATTTGTTGCAACGAACTAGAATTAGGACAGGGTAGTAAATAATAGTAAAAACGAGTGTGAAAAGGTAGAATTCTTTTATTTATTTATTTATTTTTGGAAAGATAAGAGGACTTATCACCGAAAATATTTGCATTAACATGGAATGCAATTTTTTGACCTAAACTCTATTAACAAATCTTGTTGGATAGCAAATACCCTCTTTTGGTACTACTCCAAATGCGCTAGAGATACATAGAGTGCACATCGGTGTCTAGTTTCTTAAATACTAAAAATTTATTATAATTAGACAAAACTAAAAACATAGGATGAGCCTAGAGTTAAAACACCCCAGCCCAAAATAGTAAGCCCAAGAGCATCCAAATGGAATAGTCCAACTCCAGAGCCCATCAAGCAGGCTTGGTCCAGGCCCAGCATCCCCTAACACCATGTCGTACGCACCAAGCCCAACGCCTCTGCCACTGTCTTTGCCACATCGATCTACACCCCGCCACATCGACCCAAACCACCGCGCCCAATGCAATCACAGCGCACACTGTAAAGACCCAATCCCGAATCCTGCCGGACCAGTACCTCACCGTCTACACCCATCGTCAATTCAGAACCATGTCGCCGGTCTTGATTAGCGCAACTACGCCGCCGATCCGAGGGATATTGCCAGAAAGATACAAGCCGAACGCTGTCTGGATCTACCTCGAGCGCAACCATCCATGAAGCACCCTTGAACTTACCGGATCGAATACCCGTCCGGCTGCAGATCCCAAGGTCGGCGAGGCCGCAAGCCAACACCGGTCAGAGCGCCGCCGAACGAGCTCGAGTACTCAGTCAGAAACAAACCGATCTTAGGGTGTTAGGGTTTCTCGAGGAAGAGAAGTCTCTCCATTTTTTGCTACCTCTACATATTTGAATGTATAATGCGTACCACTTGTAGGTACTACCACTAGCTTCTTGTCTGTCTATAACCTTAAATGACAACAGAACGATATGTAACGGCATATTATAGCTTATGATAAATATACAATTTCTCTGATTCAAAAAAAGAAAAAACAAATCTTGTTGGATTTGAACTACTTCATCGTGACAATTTCACTCAATAACTCGTTAAGTATACTTACGTAGTTACGTGGCACATAGTGAGGTGTAAAATGGTGCTAGCAAATAATTACACCGCTTTTATATTTTGACCCTCAAAATATGTGTCACATGAGCATTTTCATTCGGCTACAATTATATTGGATTCGTTTATGTATCTAAAATTGCATAGTGTGATAGTTTGGGTACTGTAGGGAGAGTTTTTCCTTGTTTTAATTGTAGGCTTTTTATTGCAACTGTCAAAATAGATATCTTTCGACATGGTTTGTTATGGATTTGGCATCAACCCTCCCCTTCGAGATTATAGGCAAACACAAACTCGGTCTCTCCTACTCTCTCTTGGGATTGCTCCGATTTTGGCGATTGAGACGAGCAAAGCAACTCTTCACAAGGTCGGTATATTCAGCGAGCAAGCAGCCTCAAACTTACTCATTCAGTCACATGCATGTTAATTATTTTCTCTCCCGCTGCAGGCTTGAGAAGGACATCAGGTTTAGCTACTTCTGGGTCAGATGCGCCAGGCTTTTATCTGTAAGTAGTCCTATCTACATATTTATATCTATATGTATGTGTGTAACTATTACGTAAGTGCTTGAATCATTGGATGAAAATTAAAAACATATATACCAGTCTAAATCTTACTGTAAAATGACAAAACCTTAAAGCACTTGCGTACTGTAAATAACTTCAAGCTACGGTGATAAGTTCTCTATTGTCTCTGCAATGCATCTAGTCTTAGTTAAGATTTGAAGAGAATGTCATGAGGAATATATGATGATGATGATGATGATATTGGTGAAGTTTGATATTGGTACAGGTGACACTGTTTACAGTACATTGTGCTGGGTGCCTGTACTACCTGCTAGCAGACCGATACCCGCACCAAGGGAGGACATGGATTGGAGCTGTTATTCCCAATTTCAGAGAGACGAGTCTGTGGATCCGCTACATTTCAGCCCTCTACTGGTCCATCACCACCATGTCCACCGTTGGTTATGGTGACCTCCATGCAGTGAACACCATGGAAATGATCTTCATCATTTTATACATGCTTTTCAACCTCGGCCTTACTGCTTACCTAATTGGCAACATGACAAACTTAGTTGTTGAAGGCACTCGCCGTACCATGGAATTTGTAAGTACTTACTTTCTTTAAATTCATATACCAATTCATCTTGGCAATTTCCATATGTTACACATCCTGTCAATCAAGGCCATTAATTAATTGGTTGGACTCTTTGTATGAATGTGAAATCAGCTGAGTTCAGTCTGCAGAGAATACCGTACACATCTACTAGATATCTAGCTAGAGACCGAATATTGTCCTTAATCAGTTTAAATGTTATTTGATCCATGTCAATTGGGGTTTGTTTGTTTTTGTTTTGCAGAGAAACAGCGTTGAAGCAGCATCAAACTTTGTTGACCGCAATCGCTTGCCTCCAAGGTTGAAGAATCAAATTCTGGCCTATATTTGCTTGAGATTTAAGGCTGAGAGCTTGAACCAGCAGCAAATAATTGAACAGCTCCCCAAGTCAATTTGTAAAAGCATCTGTCAACATTTGTTCCTGCCAACAGTAAAAGAAGTTTATCTTTTCAAGGGTGTCTCAAGGGAAATACTTCTAATTCTGGTAGGCTAACACACACCTCCATCCCACTTGTAATATTACATTGGTTTTCATTGGGAAAATAATGGCTTAGATTCATAGTCTGAGACACAAGTAATATCTGATATAAACAGAAACATGTATCTTTTGCCTTTTTCTTTTACTTTGGTGTTTTTATTGTAAAATGGCCTCTAAAATTTCATTGTTACTTTGGTCTTGTGCGGAAACTTGAATCTCCTGCTTAAATAGTTGAACAGAAAATCTTGAAACACCAATCAGGACTTACGTAATCTAACAGCATATATAACCAAATTATTGATGATCGACCAGGTTGCAAACATGAAGGCAGAGTACATACCACCAAGAGAAGATGTTGTAATGCAAAACGAAGCACCCGATGATATATACATCATTGTTTCTGGAGAAGTGGAAATCATTGATTGTGAGATGGATAAAGAGCTAGTCGTCGGGACTTTGAAATCTGGGGACATGTTTGGAGAAGTAGGTGCACTTTGTTGCCGGGAAGTTGGTGCACTTTGTTGGAGGCCTCAAAGCTTTACATATCGGACAAAAACACTTTCACAACTCTTGAGACTCAAAACCACTGCACTAATAGAAGCAATGCAGATCAAACAAGAAGACAATGCTCAAATGCTTAAGAATTTCAAGCAGGTTGGTAAACATGGCATTATATTTCAAGCTTCCTCAATGTTTCGTACTTTCGTCCTTATTTCTCTTTTAAGGGAAAAAAAATGGTCTAAGGCCTGTCTATGTTGCATCGCAGCATCACAAAAAGCTCAAGGATCTGAGAATTGGAGAAATATTGGCTGAGAGTGGGGAAGATGAGGCCA
The DNA here is from genome assembly GCF_002994745.2 of Rosa chinensis. NCBI lineage: Eukaryota > Viridiplantae > Streptophyta > Magnoliopsida > Rosales > Rosaceae > Rosa > Rosa chinensis. The sequence continues at coordinate 42,273,265 of NC_037094.1, read as the reverse complement.
TGGGTGATCCAAGTTTAGCATTTGACTTATTGACTATTGCCAGCAAAGGGAATGCTGCACTTCTTGAAGAGCTCCTCAAGTCAAAGTTGGATCCTGACATTGGAGACTCCAAAGGAAGAACACCTCTGGTATATTTCTTTGATTTCTAGCCTCAGCTATTTAAATTGTTTTTTTTAACTAATGGCAGACAAAAAAACAAAACGAGAAACCCAGAACAACAAAATAGAGCCTTTTACTGATAGAGTATAAAAAATCTTGAAACTTAACTTTCATCATGTATTTGGCCAAAGGAGCTTCCTAATCAAGTAGCGTTTGTTATTTCATCACTGTCATTAATCAAACAGTGTAATACCATCTTGAACAAATGAGCATATTAGGAACTGCAGTGACTAAACAGATGGCACTGTCCAATAAGAAAACATGACGGGACAACTGAATTAGGTGTTTCTTTATAATGCACCAGCATGTGGCAGCATCAAACGGGCATGAAGAATGTGTCTTAGTACTTCTCAAGTATGCTTGTAACATACATGTAAGAGGTAATTAATTGATATATCATTCTCAAATATTTTCCTCCCCAAGAAGGAAACATATCAGCTAGCCACAATTCTCTGTTATACACTCATCAGCTTTTATATGACGTAAATGGCAGACACTAATGGTAACACGGCAATATGGGAAGCAATTGCAGCAAAGCACCATTCCATATTCAAGACCCTCTACTATTATGCTGCCTTTTCTTATCCCTACACTTCCGGTGATCTTCTATGCACAGCTGCCAGAAGAAACGATCTGACTGTGATGAAGGAACTGTTGAAGCATGAATTGCATGTTGACTCAAAGGATTTCGACGGAAAAACAGCAGTACAAGTAGCCATGGAAGAAAACAACGTAGACATGGTAAACTTGCTGGTGATGAATGGAGCAGATGTCACCAATGTTTCACATGACTACTTATTTCCTTCACAAACCTTAAGCGATATGCTGCAAAAACGAGAGGTTGGACACCGGATTACAGTGCCAGACCCTACCCTGAATGAAGTGCTTTTGTTCAGAAATGATGGAGAGAAAAATGTTGATTGGAAAAAATCCAATGGAGTGAATTTTCCAAGAGTGAGCATATATAGAGGTCATCCTGTGACGAGGAGAAACACCTGTTGCACTGAAGCCGGGAGGTTGATTAGATTGCCTCATTCACTAGAGGAGCTCAAAAATATTGCAGGTACATTTCTTAATGCTATCAAGCATCAACTGCTAAGATATTTTAAACTTTCTCAATTCAAAGAAGCCTAGTAGGACATATGATAATTAAATTATTTCCATGATGTATTGTATGACACTTTGCTTCCCCGGCCTAGAGATTTAGCAGCACAAGATTTTTATGAGTTTTAACTTTCTTTGGCAAGCCGTTTTCTTGTCTATCAAGGTTGTCTATTTCATCATTTTTCTACTATCATTGATCAAAGATGTCTTGAAACAAATGGTAATATTATTCTGTTGTAGTTCATTAATTATCAACAAGTTTGGCGCATCTGAAATTGTCAGTGTTAATTCTAGTAGAACTTTTGCGATTTGTTCTTTTTAGAAAATTATGAGCGGGGTTGATAGTTGAACCTAGCAAATCTCTTGATAGACCCAGAATACTAGAATTCTTCGATGTTGGTGTTACTTCTAAAACACTTGTTGATTCATTCCCGGATAGTTAAAAGTTTATTGGGTCCAGTGTTTTACATCCTCATTTTCTGCACAAGCAGTAATGTTCATGCTGGAAAGTGTCATAGTTGGATGCCTAGAAATCTTTAAATAACTGAAAGATTCAGCAATAAATTTCTAATGTTCTGATCATTTGAAACAGGTGAAAAGTTTGGGTTTGATCCAGAGAATGTAATATTAACGGATGAAGGAGGAGCAGAAATAGACTGTATCGAAGTGATTAGAGATAATGACAAGCTTTTCATATATATAGTGGAGGACACAAATTAAGTGTGGGATAAATCCCTTTCGGATGTAAGATGACAGTGTTTCATTACCCCGCCTTGGGAGAAAACAAATTGACCTTTTTCCATGTAAAAATTGAAAAAGAGAGAGAATCCTGCATGCTTGTACAAGATATTTTCTTTCTATATTATTCTAAGTAGTTCCAGCACAGCTTTTAGAATCCACATACTTTGACATTAGCTTTGTGCTGGTAACTGCCCATAGCAGGATGTAATAGTCTTCTCAGGAGAACATTAAATTGAGGCCAAACTCCTCTTAACAATGTAAGCTTCGCAGCACTGAAGATACACCTCAATTTAAACCCTTACAAAAAAATTGTAACCCTCCTGGTCAAAAACGGATGCTGAAAAAGCAAAGCTAATTCTCAACCAACAGAGCCACGCCATCTTAACATCACAATAAGCAAATATTGACATATCTGAATCTGCGGTTCCACAGGATTGTTTGAATTCATCAAAACAAAACGAAAAACAGTTATATGCACTGTACAAGGTAATTCTTTTATTTATCGAAAATGAAAACAATATAAGGAATCAAATTTGTTCGACATTGGATTCACTATACTAAACAATACCAAGGTGATTTCAATCTGGATATACCATATCCAAAAATGTTATGCAAGGGTTTAGTTGGCCTAGAATCCTGCGATTGTTTGCATCACCATGCATCCAATGATTTGGAGATGCATTCCCTGTTTCACCAAAATCAAGGTAACAAGAAGTTACCAAATAATTCTCACATGACACTCACTCTCTGCGATGTCCGTACAAGGACAGACTATTTCAGATTTGGTATTTGCAGCAGACCGGCTGAGTCATAAACTGTCAGTCTTACTCAATTCAAATATCATATCCCGGCATTGCAAACTGAGAAGCAAAGGTTTCAACTCTGGTCCTAAGCTCAACAATATCCTTATTGCTCTCAAGACCCTTCAGAAAAGGCTTCTGCAACTTCCCATGCTCCCTTTGCACTAAAGTTGCAATCTGTGCAGCTCTTAGGAGAAAATCAGCAATTGTCTCAAAATCCACCTCCAAACAACCTCTTGAAGTCATAGCGGGGGTACCTGATGGGTCAATATGGAGACCTTTTTAGAAAACAGTATAGTAGACGTTCAAGCTTAAATTATAACAAATTGCAACATATAACTCACCAATCCTCACTCCTCCAGGAGTAATAGTTCCATTATCACCAAAAATGGCGATCTTGTTGACAGTAATGTGACACATTTCACATACCTTCTCGTAGCTCTTGCCTAAAGGACATTAGCAGAACACTTGAGTATAGAGGCATCAAAGCAGAGAAATTAATTTTGGGGAAGAAAAAAAAAATACTTACAAGCATAAAAAGGTAAATAAACAAAGAAACAAGTCAAACAACATAAGATATACAAATTAGGAAAACATTACCAAAATAATAGTATAGAAATAACCCTCCCAATCTCAATTCTTATGCATAGGCATACAATACAATAATAGTACAGAACAAGATACAACATACATGCATATGGTCATTCATCCAGAGGTCCAACATCACAAATTTGTGACTAATGCCATATAATTAACATGACCACGACTTGTGTCTTTAATGGTTCTACCAAACACAATCTTAACAACTAACAGTAACTATTCTGTCTCCAGCTCAATTTAGAGACACAGACCCAGAAACCAATATGCTTAAAAGACTATAGTGGCTCCTGAAAAAGGTGCAGGAGTCCAAAAAGGGAGCTACTATTCAACCTAACAAACTCCAAGTGCACCCATCCCTAAACAGACAAAACAGAGCCAAAAGAAAATTACATTAACACCCCCACGCTCTCCTCCCATAACCTCGATGTCAAGTCACCAATGACCCTATCCTCTATTCCCCATGACCAGTCAGTATTTATGTTCCTCCACAGCATTGACATCTTTGTTAACTCTTAGCTTTTGTTCAGACTTTTTGAGTATCAATCAATATTTCTTTTGCATTCAAAGAAAATTAAATGATATGAATGAGCCAATCTCTGGTGTTTTTTTTTTTTTTTTTGAGAATGAATCTCTGGTGGATTATTTTCAGGGATCATGATGAAGAGCCATGAGTTGAAAAAAAGAAGTGGTCTTTCATTAGGGAAACTGCAGCAAGTGTGCTTGGTTCTTCGTCAGTCTCTGTCTAATAAAGTGATTTTGAAAAGAGTAATTGAGATAGGCATGCTACGTCCACGACATCAGACTTTGTTTCCGAGTTTTAAATCTATCATGCATAAATGTTGTAAAAACATTTGACATTGAAATGAATAGGAACCTGCTTTTCCACTAATCACTCCCTAAAGAAATTGTCAGGCAACAGAAGTTCAAGCTTTTAACTCTTCACATGCTGTCCTCAAGTCTGGAAATCTAAGGCTTACACTAATTCACAAAACATTCACGCACGAGCCTTAGGCTCAAATGTGCATCTGAAACACATATCTAGCTCCCAGTATCATAATTAAAATATAAAACCCACCTCGCCTTATTCCTAATTCATTATAAACATCCATGTTAACTTATAGCATATACTTTTATATGATCTGGTCATGAATCTATTAACATCAACATCAACCATCATATATCCAAATCAAAAACACACAATCAGCATACAGAACAAACAATGTGCCTTTAAGTGTGACAAGTTATGATCCCTAGTCTCATCAAATTTGAAAATAAACTATAGTGCCAACACAAATTGATATGAACTCTCTTGGAATTTCATTGGGCTCTTAGAACTTTATGGTTTGGGTTAAGATCTGAGTAACAGCACATATTACCATAGTATATGAAGGTTGTGCACATATGGCTCAGATACTGTACACTAGAGTAATTAGATAACAGACACATCCTACTCTGACATATACACCAGCATCTGATATTAATGTCTATGTTACCAGACCACTCCATTCTCGTTTTTCTTTCATTTTAACAAAAGGCAAAAGGAAAAACCAGAAAACAGAAAGCAAAAGGCAAAAGGCAAAGCCACACATGATTAATCATTAGTTATTTATATTTTAGAAAAGACTATACCTGATAATCCTAGGGGCCTCAGATCCCAAAGTAGCAAATGGTTGTCTGTGCCACCAGTTACTAACCTGCACTTTCTTCTCAGCAAAGATGATGCTAAAGCCTGTGCGTTTTTCTTCACTTGCTGCATATATGCCTTGTATTCAGGTGTAGCCACTTGCTTTAAAGCTATGGCAAGAGCAGCAATGTGGTTATTGTGCGGTCCCCCTTGCAATGATGGAAAAACGGCAAAGTTGATCTTTTCCTCAAAATCATAGTGGTCGCTTTCACTTCCTTGAGTTAAAAGAAATCCCCTCTTCCTTGGTTTTGTACCCTTCCTATAAAAAATTATACCTCCCCTGGGACCCCGAAGGCTTTTATGAGTAGTAGAAGTAACAATGTCACAGTAGTCAAAAGGATTTACACATTCCTGAAAAACAAAACAAAAAAAGGGATTTAGGCAGATAATGAAGAATGCCCGAATTGCCGAAATAAAGAGATAAATTCCTGAATCCAATTTGTCACAGTAGTCAAAAGGATTTACACATTCCTGAATCCTATCACAGAGAAATTTTTTTAATTTCTCAACAAAATGAATGTCAACAACAAACAGTAACAAGACGCATAAAAGGACTAACAGCCTACAAAAGTAAAGAGAAACACCCTCATCCCAGAGTTCAAATGTTGCACTAATACTTCTAATAAGAATATAACTTCAAGACCAATAAAGAGCACAGGAAAATATACACACAACTCTCATCAATACCCTCCATCTTGATAAAACAATGGAGCATGCTTATCAGATGGACAGAGCGAAAATAAAACACAGTTTTTATCACAACCAAGAACATATGCATGTTGTTTCCAAAGGCAGCAGAAACAGACTAGCAATATGCACACCTTTGCTGCAATAAGGCCACTAATTTGCGCCATATCACAAAGCAGCACAGCTCCACATTTATCAGCAATCTGCCTAAACCTTGCATAATCCCATTCGCGGGGATACGAACTCCCACCGCAAATAAGTATCTTGGGGCGAAAATCAAGCGCCCTCTCCTCGAGCTTATCATAATCAATATACCCAGTTTGTAAATTGACCTTATAAGGCAAGGTCTCAAAGAAAATTGATGCTCCGGAAACCTTCCTCCCATTGCTGGTATAATATCCATGACTAGTATTCCCTCCAGATGGGGTATCCAACCCCATTATTCTGTCACCGGGCAATAACAATCCAGTGTACACAGCAAAGTTGGCAGATGTACATGAATAAGGCTGCACATTGACACCCCAATTCTCAGCATCGAGACCAAATGCGGCTAAAGCACGCTTACAGCAAAGTGTTTCGATCTCATCAATGTACTGGTTACCACCGTAGTACCTTGCACCGGGCATTCCTTCGGAGTACTTGTTGGTCAAGTGGCTTCCAAGTGCTTCCATTACTGCCCGGCACACGAAATTCTCCGAGGCAATCAATTCAATCCCTTTGAACTGCCTCTGCTTCTCCTTGTCCATAATCCCAAACACATCGGGGTCGGCAACTCGGAGAGGCTGGTCACCCCAGGCCCGGACAGCAGTCCTCCGGGCCTCAAGGTCCGGTGGTGGAGGAGGTTCAGAGAGTGCCGCGCGTTTGGAATTGGTGGTGGAGGAACAGGAGGAGGAGGATTCTCTGTCCCTGCGGCGTTTCAAGCACATGGAATGCCCCAATATCCGAAACTCCTCGACGTCTCTGTCGTCGTCGTCGTCGTCGTCTTCGCCAATTTCACCATTAGTTGTTGTTGTTGTTGTTGTGTGGCTCTCCGGCTGTGGCTCGAGCAATTGGAGCGGGATTGATGGGGCTACGGGGAGTGCGATGGAGTCATCGGCGATTTGAGACGACGGCGCGTGGGATGAAAATCCCAAAGAGAGGTTGGATTGCGGGTGGGAGGATGATGATAAGTCCATGATAACAAGTAGAAATAATCCTTGAAACCCTAAAGACAGGAGGAACAAGAGTAGTGGCAACAGAAACAGAGGGGTTCGCAGTGGCACCTTTTAAATTGGATTGGGGTTGAAGAACAAGAAGAAGCTGCTTCCATGGAAGAATAAAAAACCTAACCCTGATATCAATTGCAGATGAGAAACAGAGAGATGCGGCAGAGGGGGATGCACCTTGACGTTTGTAAATGCTGAATAATTACCTCCCGCTGGCTAACGTAATCTTCTGTTTCCTTTTTCAAATAAAAAATGGGTTTTTTTTTTTTTTTGCCTTACATCAAGACTTCAAGACTAGGCAATTGGTATTTTTTTATTTTAATTAAAAAAAAAATGTGTAGTTGTCTTTTTCTTGATGGGAAAATGATAAGGAGCGGTGATAAAATTCAGTCACCGTCTCCAAACTATACTGCCAAGGCCAATTTGATACCCGAATTCTCAAAAGTATCAATGTAATACCCAAAGATCTATTTTGACATCAACGTGATACTTCCGTCTAAAATCTCTGACGGTGCAGTCAACTTGATGATGTGGCAAGCACATGGGTCCCTCAAAAAAATGAAATGACTAATTTACCCTTTTTTTTGTTAATTTTTTTTTTCTTCTTTTCATTTCTTTTTCTTCTATTTTTTTCTTCTTCTTCTTGTTCTCCTTTTCCTCCGCTCAAGAAATCAAAGAAAATGGCTTCTGCTTCTTCTTCAACCTCAGTCTCCTTCTTATTCTCTCTCCTCTCCTTCTCCTTCGCCCAAACCATCACCAACGCTGCCAAGATCCTCTCCAATTTCTATCTCTTCTTCCTTATTTCTCATCCAATTTTGCCATTGATGAACACCTCTACAGCTCCACCTCAACCAAACCCACTGCAATTCGATCTTCAAATCCATAAGGAAATTACGGCAGCTCGTTTCGAGAATCAATAAGAAGGGATGGGTTCTTGGGTTCAACTGTTAACTATATAAATCCAATTGGACAACACAACAACATAGTTACTGTACATTGAAACAACAAAAACCAGAGGCAACAAACGGTGGGAAGAGGCAAAATGTAATGGGTCACTCAGATTTTGATCGTTTGACTCACTTATGGGTTTATTTTGGTTTGGGTAGTTGCTGTTCTTATGTAAAGGTTAAGTCTCGTAGAAAGCTGTTTTCCCAAATTTTTGGTACTTTTTTGAGCCGACTATACCTCTGAAATTATTGAACGAAATGTTCAAGAATTTGAGGGGAATAAATGGGGGACTAATTCTCAAAGCCTCATGAATGCATTGCAGCAGCTGTATATAAATGTCTCTTCTGGTATGGGAACGTGTGAACTCAGGACTCCCCAATATATACCTCATTCCATGTTTGCTACTTTCCCCATAAATTGAAAAAGCTACCATCTTTCTCTCTTTGGCCGTTTTGGGATTCCCCACCCACCATTTTATGCCTCTTTCCTTAACTACCCAGTTCACATTAATTTGTGGTTTGATTTGTCAGTCTCACTATAAATCTAGCATCTTCATATAAAGCTCCAATCTTTTTTCAGTCTACCTTCTTATAATTCCCCAATTCTTCATTCTAAAACCCCCTAGAGAAGCTATGGGGTGGCAGAGAGGCATTGCTTTGTTTATTGCTTTTCAGGTGATTATTGGGTGTTTATCGGAGTCTGAGTCGGAGATTAACAGAGGCAGCTTTCCAAAGGGCTTTGTTTTTGGGACTGCTTCTTCTGCCTTCCAGGTTGGTCACTCTCTTATCTTTTCCGGTACTAAACGACTAGAACTTGTCTAACACAGTGATTAATCCCGTGAAGATAGAATAGGATGCTGGAGAGATGAGCTTCTGGGCTGAGGAAACCGAACCGTTATCATACCCGAAGCTGCCGCCGAACTTGTTTTTGGAGAGATTGACTTCGACTAAGGTTGGATGAGACAAGAACCAACCTGGGACAGAGCCTTTGAGAGAATTATTTGACAGATCGAGGTTTCTGTGGTACTTCCATGAAACTATGCTGCTAAGGTTTCTAGAATGGAGCTTGATTTCTGTGATGGGTGGGTTTGAGCAGTTGGGAGTTTGATTTTGGAAGCAAGAAGGATTTGCGTGTTTTGCTTTTAAGAGATGCTGTTTCTTTCCCAGATTCTAATTCAATACCCGGATTATCACCGCTCCTCTCTCCTCCACCGGCTCTGACCAGTACTCCGTCCACCTCCACCTCAGCTCTCCGGCCCAGAGTCTCCTCCTTGTCACCGACATCGGCAGCGATTCTCGCTACTCCGACTGTTCTTCATAAGCCACAAACACTTTTGATCAAAAAAAATTTCTCCATTTCGGCTGTTCTTCATAAATCCAAAAATCCATTCCCAGTGATAGAAAGGAGAGAGGATCAGATTGGGAAAGGAAGAGAGAGAGAGAGCTCGATCTGTTTTGCTTTGTTTTTTTTATTTTTTATTTATTTTATAATTAATTAGTAAAGAAAGACAATTTTACCCTTACCACGTCATCAAGTTGACGGCACCGTCAGAGATTTTGGACGGAAGTATCACGTTGATATCAAAATAGGTCTTTGGGTATCACATTGATACTTTTGAGAGTTCGGATATCAAATTGGCCTTGGCAGCATAGTTTGGGGACGGTGACTGAATTTTTCTCTAAATTATAATCTGATAGTCTGATACTTTAAGGTCCAGTTTGACATAGCTTAAGCGGTACAAAAAGCTGTTGTGACTTATTAGTTAAGTACCAAGAGGTGTTTGACAATTTATTTCAAGAATTACACAATTAAGTTACGGTTTATAGAAGTTGGTAAAAAGCAACTTTCATAAATTAAAAGTTATAGCTATTTACGATTTAAGCTAAGTTATTTGAGACATCACTTGAGCAACTAAAGTTATTTTCTAACATAATAAGTACTAAAAGTGCAAGACTTGAAAATGACAATTAAAAACCGTGAATCAGGATCTAGAGCTTTTTGCGTCATCCGACCCTAATAAACTCATGCCTCAAAGGAAACACAACATCATCTTCTTCCTTTGGCGTAAGATGAGGGAACAAATTGCCCCGATTACACCACTTTTGAACGGCTTTGCCGCCTTGTGGTGGCATGACAAGCATCTAGGGTCACAATCACTGCCACCTTTTTGATGTATGACATTGGTTTCTCCTCCCACTTCTCCACCTCTATATTACATGTGACATATTATTTTTGGAGATACTTTGGCACACACCAAAGTGGGGAATTCATAGAGAAGCCCTTAAGTGGTAGCTAAGGCTTTGGGCCTCAATTCCTCCTCTCTCTTCCTCTCCTTTATTTTCTCATGTCTCTTATTATGTGCAAACTTATATGCTATTGTATTGGTGATGGGTTGTGAGTAATACTCTTGTTGGAGGCTAAGAGTAATTTCTTAGCCATGTGTATATTTTTTGCATATTAATCAAACTAAATTCTTATTCATTTTTATCCTCTATTTTTTGTTTTTCTAGTTAAGATCTTATTTCAGTGAACAAATTCATGTTTATAATTTGACAAAAAAGTCTTTCTAAGCCTTGGCTCGAATAGGGTTCTCCGAGTAAGGTCCTGGATGATTGCTCTTTCATAATATGGTTTGGGCTGCGCCGGGAGCAAAGTAGTAGTTGAAGATGATGAGCCATGTTTGCTTATGTAAGCCAATGATTTGACAACTGCATGAGTTTATAGTTCTTCCATTATAGATTGCATGGTACGTACGGTGCAAGGTTATTCCGATAGAAAAGCCACGATCAAAAAAGAGACTGATTTGCAACGCCATGGCCGTGGCTCGTGTTTGAGACACAACCAATTGAGGAACAAGAGGGTGGTATTTTTTTGGCTTCAACAAAGACATAGCTTTCAAAATTTTCAGCATCGGACGACTCAGCTATTATGAGTGTAATGGTGTAGCCTTGGACGTGACTGAAGGAGTCTTGGGGGCAATTAAGTAGGTTCCCGACAAGAGGAAGTAAGTGTTGGAGAGAGAGAGAGAGAGAGAGAGAGAGAGAGAGAGAGAGAGAGAGAGAGGTTTTGAGTTCGGGAAGTAAGGATTCAGTGGGAGATGTTTCATAGAAGTAGAGGTATTGTGTGGTTTCAAACCTTAACCGGAGTCGGTCAACTAGGGTCAGAGAGGGGGACAGATCTGGTGTTTGTGACTCCAGTGACCCTGGAGTTGGAGCCGGCCACCCTACAAACCTCAACTACTTTCACTGAGTTATTTGGGTGGCTTGCCATGTTTATTAGAGATGGATGAATCTTTAAACAAGATTTCTAAATGGAAATATGAGACAAGCTAGTGTACTGGTGGGTATGAGATACCCTCATTTACAACTATTTGAACAAAAATTTACAAGCATTTGAACCAAAATTACAACATTGAGAACAAAAGTTACTATACTCATTTACATTATTTACATATAGTTAAACAAAAATTACAACATTGACAACGAATTTGTTCAAAAGCTTGTAAAAATGTCGTAAGGAGGTGTAATTACCATTATTAGAACTAAGATTACAACATTGACAACAAATTTGTTCAAAAACTTGTAAAATGTCGTAAGATGTGTAATTACCATTATTAGAATTAAGATTACATAAAGTATGACTCAAATTACAACTTTGACAACAACAATTTGTTCTCACTTTTGTAAATGTGGGTATGAGATACCCACCACTACACTAGAATTTCCCATGAAGATATTATTGCATGTGTTAAGTTAGCTTAGGTGCTATAACTAGCTATATATATGCACATGCATTGACTTATATGGTTTGATAGGCCTGGCTTGGGTTCATCTTTGATACACTAACCGATTACTCTGGGTTGCATATGCTTATGGCAGTTTTGTGAACTTGCTGTCAATAACACCTAATGATTTCTCCCTATGAACGACAATTCTTACGAGAAAATTATTGAGAATAACAAATCTTCGTCAATTAGAGAGGAAGAGAGGATACATTGAAGAACAAAATGATTTAGATGCCAAATATGCAATGAAACAAGAATGGCAAATATTGGCAGGTGCATGGTGTATGTCTCAGAAGCTAGCTAGCTTATTGACAGCGGGGATTGACCGGCCAAATAAGTATCTATATTTCCATGGGAAAGCTTAATTTCTTGGTTTGAGTATTTGAGATTGTTTGGTCAAATTTTCTTATGAAATTTTATGAGCTGGGTGTCTTCACATTTATAGCCATGGATACCAAAGTTACATTTTGCTTTTTTTTGGTGAGACATACAATTCCTCCACAAAACGCTCCATCTACTTCTTCTCCTTCACCACAATATCATCGGTGCTTTTGATTATGGCACCAATTGTCATCCACCCATCTTGTTGAAACATGAATTTTTTTTTTTTAATGGATTCTCAAAAATTTGACGGAAAAGCTCCATATATGTTCAACTTAAATAGTTCATATTCCAAACCATCTCTCTCTCTCTCTCTCTCTCTCTCTCTCTCTCTCTCTCTCTCTCTCTCTCTCTCTCTCTCTCTCTCTCTCTCTCTCAGAGGGCGGCTAGGTTTCCTTTGGAAAGTTTGGAGGCTCTCGTCCGGCGGCTCCCGTGCCGCACCAGGCTATTAGCCTTGTCGATAAACGGTGAGTGCGGCCGGGCGGGGATGTTTTGATGGTCGTTCTCAGACTGTGCTGCGGCGGCGTGGCTTGGACCTTGACAAGCTTGCAAGCCTGTGGTGGGTCTGCGTCTTCTGATCATTGGGAGGCTCTAGCGGTGGCAGACTGGTGGTTTCGGCATTCTCTGCCCTTGATCGACAGCGGCAACTGGCAGGACGGCGTGAGGTAGGGCTTCGACGGGCTCGTTTTGGATCGGAGTCTTCCGATCTGGTATGGTTGCTTCGGTACCATGCGGGGAGGAGGTGTTTTGGGGGAGGTGGTGCTTCTTGTCGGCGTGCTGGCGATGATGGCAGGGTGGATGGTCGACCGACGTCTACTCGTGGCGGTGGCTAGGGTCTCATCAACGTGGTGGAGGCGTGGTGGCTGCTGCAACTTGGAGTTGGGCTAGGGTTCGAGTGCTTGGATCTGGGCTTTGCTTTGGGCCCAATTTTATTTTTTTGTATGTTATTTTCTTTTGTGCAATAAAGCTTCATCTTTACTGATGGGTGCAGTGGGCCTTGGCCCTGTATACCTTGTTTCTTTGGGTTGTTACAATGTGTCCACGGGTCAATACTGATGTACACCAAGAAGGTCTTAGGCGGATGTACTGGTTCTTTGGTGTTGTAGCTTCTTATTGATCAAGGTGAAGTAGTCTAGGCTAGTAGTCATTTTAATGTGTAGTCAGTGCACTACTTGAGCAACGAATGTAATGGGTGATCTTCGGATCTCCTAGCTTGACCTTGTACGGGCGTATGATATTTTCGATCACAGGAATATATCTTCCTTTCTCCTCAAAAAAAAAAAAAATCATGAAATTTAATTATATCTAGGGAAATAATTAGTACCACCTCAAACATGAAATTTAACACTAAACCCCGTGTTAAACAGCGACAAGCGTGGCCTGTGGTCCACCATTATACCGATATTGTCCCAACTTAACCACCCGATAGGTGTTGGGTTTTAATCACAAAAGACCTCGGTACAATTGGGTGAGATCCACCCACTTATAAGTTATATTTTATTTATCACTTTTCCAATGTGGGATCTTTCCTCTTCAACACGCCCCCTCACGTGCAACCTAGCTCTAGGTATGCACGTGGAATTAATTGACAAACTCGATTCCACATTGGAAATCAGGTCACAAGTCCCACATTAGAGACTTGACCAATCACATAACAATCCAAGCCCACATCGGACACTTGGCAATAATCCAATCGGAAACTTCCGATGGCCAATTTAATGAACCCAAACTAGGTCCATGATTGGAGAGGAGATTGGTGAATCAATTAATGAATGAACCCATATCCGGGTCCATGATGGCAACGTATTGAAGGGCGACCCGCTTTGATACCATGTTAAACAGCGACAAGCGTGGCCCGTGGCCCACCATTGTACCGATACTGTCCCAACTTAACCACCTGATAGGTGTTGGGTTTTAATCACAAAAGGTCTCGGTACAATTGGGTGAGATCCACCCACTTATAAGTTATATTTTATTTATCACTTTTCCAATGTGGGATCTTTCCTCTTCAACACCCCGGCCCATTTGCAAATTGTTTGCCCTCTTGAAGAAAAATTAATTAAAATACTTGATTCAAAGGCAACACCAAGGTGCAGTGCTTGGATATATAACCCAAAAAGACACCCAATTAAGTCGCTCATACTAGTACCGTCCGGCTTTTCCTTGACCAATTCTAAAGAGTGTCTCACAGGATCAGAGTCGCTGTCCTCCAAATTGGTGTTCACTCGCTCAATCTAATTGGTAAACAATTCGTACCTTCTTTAACACTCTAATTGGTGTTCAAGGCTCTCAAAAATTATACATTATATGTTTTGCAGCGCCTAGCACACTCTAGGGTTTAGTAGAAAATTTTCACCTCAACAAGTCAGCATGTTAGTTTCTTTCAATTTCATTATGTTGATATTTACGTTTTCTACAATATAATGTGGTATGCAGCAGCTAGTGCTAGTGCTTGTGCTCGGTTGGACGTACGTGTGCTGATCGAGGCTTTCGTGGAACAATTTCGGTTGGTTCCAGTTATTTTTGAAATAGATTGTCTCCAGCTTGTCCAAGCAATTCAAGGCGAAGGTGAGGACACTTCGATTCCCACTCTTTATCTTCTTTACATGGTTGTTTCTTCACTCATGCTCATAGACAAGCTCATAAGCTGGCTAAATGTGCACTAGGTAGGTACAGGTTTGGTTTTATCTTGGAGTGGGACTGTGCCTCCAATGCTTGCCGTGGTATCTGAGTGAATACGGTATCGTTTCGTAGTTGATTCTTTTTTTTTTTCTATTTGTTCCAAAACTCACTCTGGATCCAAGTTGCTTGTTCCTATTGCAACACCAAGTTACCATCTTACAATAGGAAAGGAGGAATATCTGAATATTTGATATATATATATATATATATATATATATATGTGTGTGTGTGTGTGTTTCTATTTCTATTCAAACAAGGAAATTTACTCATAATTCCAACATGGGAGAAGAAAATACTGTACAGAGAAACATCAGGAACCCCTATGATTCAACAACAATTTCTCATTTCTATCATTCTAAGGCTTTGAGCAACATACGTTTGTATCCAAATCAATCAGATACATATAAACCAGACCAAGTGACCAATCTCGGCAGTCAACTTAAACATACATCATGATACTCAGAGAAACAAGTATACGAGGGCTAAGAATTGCAAGAGCAAGATACACTTCTTCTTTAACTTACAGATCCAGCAATCAGATGTAGTAGTTCTTCCTAGGTAACATCGGTGGACAAAAACACTCCAAGAAACAGCCTTGGGAATGAAGATCGATGAATAGATCTTGCAACATCAAAGTTTATCATTTCTTCATTTGATGTAATAGCTGACTCTGAACTGTTCTTTCTGAACACTAAATTGGCATATATATTTGACTTCACAACCTAAGCAATGGAGCAGCACGTCAGTAAAACCATGTCATACTGCCACATGGTCTGACGCACCAATAAGAAGTTGCCACATGAAATTTTTTGACAACTCACACCAGGGTAAATTCAACTTAGTAAAACGAAACAAAGTGAAACAAAAACTAAACTCTATTACCTAAGCCCTAAACCCTAAAACTCTATACCCTAAATCCTAAATATTGTTTGGTTTTTCTGCGATTGAATTTACCAATATGTTTCAATCCATGTGGTAACTTCTTAGTGGAGCATCACACCATGTGGCAATCTGACATGGTTCAACCGTAACGCCTAAAAATTTCTCCGAATTCAAGTAGTATAAATCCAAGTTAACCCAAGATTTAAGATTTATTCTGTAAGGATTTTGTCTGCAACGAACCAAAACCTTTTTAGACCAACAAAAGCAATGATCGAGGTCAGCGGTGAACTTGACCCCGTCAACTCTCATACGACAGGGAAGATGAAACTGTGATTGATCAAGTTACCACAGGGATTTTTACGGGAGAAGGAGAAAGGGACGTGCATCAAGGAGATAAGGTTCGATGACTAAAAAGTCTTCTCCGTCGTCCTTCATCTCTAAAAAGTCTTTAAAGAAAACACAAATTTGTAAACAGAGCTCATTTTGAAGCCCCTTTCAATCTTCATCGAGAAGAAATTGCGATTTGCAAAGAAAGCCACTGTATTTTGAAAATTAAGTTTCAGATATATCGAAATAGCTAGGGTGAAATCAGGCAAATCCTTTTGAGTATTGGCTACCGGAAGGAATAGACTCAGGTTTTGTCACCAGTTTTAGGTAGCATCTCTGCTCCTATTTGTTGTTGTTATTCCTTTAGGCAGTGTTTGGATAGGGGATTTGAAGGTTTCAAGGAATTTCAAGGTGATGGAATTTTAAGGTGAAGGGATTATGAGATGATGGGATCTTGAAGTGAAGGGATATAAGTAGTGGATTATTTGTATGACTTGTTTGGGTAATTTTTTTGAGTGAAGGGATTTAATTATGGGATTTTGCAAATATTTTTGTTTTTGAAAAAATTAATCTTTTTTTGTTTGAGGACATCTAATTTATGTGTCTGACCTAAACTCTAGCGATTTGTCCAAGTTGTAATAGGGTAACGTCTTACAAATATCTTTGGAGATATCCTAATCATTGTACGATACAGATTCCTTGTAAGACTTATATATATTCTATGCTTGTAATCCTCTATATAAAAAGACCCCTATTGTCAATGAAAGTACAGATCATTCTCTCCCAATTTCTGATTTCCTAAAACATATTTTCTATTTTTTTAAAGAATTATTGTAGTCAAGTGAATTGCAATTTTTTTTTTAACTAAAAAAAGGAAAAACAAAAAATTGTGTGGTTCACGAATTAATTCCAAAACTACAATCAAATGAAAAACTATGTAAAAGACTAGAAATTTGAAAACTGCATCCAAGACAAAATTAATGAATATGTTGTGACCACAACGTTTTTTGTTTGGCGATCTAACATGCAAAAGTCTTAGTTTGTGTCTATTCTAAGCTTGAAGGATATGTCGCGTACTCGTCTTGCAAGTTTGATCCTTAATTTTTTTGAACCCAAATTGAGGTTCTTTCGTTTCTTTTTGTGCTTGATCTTTTATTTTAGGGAAAATGCTCATTTACCCAATTTTAGCTTAAAATTTGCCCACTTGCTCCACTAACTGTTTTTTAACCCCGTTTACCCAAAACACTCTAAGGGATTATTTCTCATTTACCCAAGTAATTCCTTTTTTCTTCTTTTTATTTATTTTGGGACTTTTTACCCTCTCCTCCCTCACCGATTTCTCTCTCCTCCCCCCCCTCTCTCTCTCTCTCTCTCTCTCTCTCTCTCTCTCTCTCTCTCTCTCTCTCTCTCTCTCTCTCTCTCTCTCTCTCTCTCTCTCTCTCTCTCTCTCTCTCTCTCTCTCCAGACGACGTCGGATTTCTCTCTCCCTCCCTCCATCCCTCCAGCAGGTCACCCACGACGCCTGCTCTTGCCATCGCGTCGCCGAAACTCTTCGTCGTGCTCTCCTCGGCCAGGCTCGACGCTAAGCCAATGGTCCTCGTCTCTTAGAAGCTCGGCGAGGCCAGGGTTGACCTTCTGAAGGAATCGACGACGGACTGAAAACTGCTATCTGCTATTGTGCAGTCATAACCATAAAAGTTGTTACATTAGTGCCCCCTAGTAGACTTTGTATTGGGGGCCAATGATGACTGCTTTATTTATTGACGGACTGAAAACTGCTATTCCAAAGTAAATGTAGTGTTAAATTGCAGTAGTCGATAAATGAAAAAAATTGTGTGGTTTGTGTCAGTCTAGTGGGGGCAGTAGACAGAATATTGACCCTCAAAATGTGGGTTTTTAGACATTATCTGTTGTTTTGAGTGTGAATAACTTCTATAATCTGTGAAACATAGGAAGCGGTGTAATGTTTGATGGTCTATTGGGGGCAGTAGACACATTAGTGCCACCCAATAATGTCTTTCTTAGGAGACAGTAATCATTTCTTGTTGATTTGTTTGTGATAAAGTGCAATACACTGTGAATCCTTGAAACTGATGCAAGTTTTAATGGCTTAGTGGGGGGCAGTAGACACATTACTGCCCCCAAATAATGTCTTCATACGAAGTCAAAACCCTTCACTTAACTGGTGCAAGTTTTAATGGTTTTGTGGGGGGCAGTAGACACATTACTGCCCCCAAATAATGTCTTTGTTTTAAGTCGGAACCCTTCACTTAACTATCATTGACAGATTATTGTACTTTAATAAACTCAAAACAACATAAGACTTATCAAAACTCTAATTTCAGTGATTAATTAACCACAGTTAAGAAATTAGTGGGGGGCAATAATCTGTCTATTACCCCCAATAGACCACAGTTTTGACGTCATCCGAGACCTGCAAGGGAAGCCGAGACCCGATAAAGCATACAAGGAAAGTAATTATACATTGAATAGGAATCTAAATCCTTCTAATTTAACCCTATTACCACTAGGTCAAGTAACCTAGAGTTTGGGCCAAACACAAATCAGGGTTTACCTGAACACTCTCTCTTGTGTTGCCCAAACGCGGTGCTTCTCTCGTTGCCTCGTTAAAAACCTTGCCGAGTAACAAAAACCTAATGGGACAAAAATAACCTCGGTCGAAGGGGAAAAAATGCACAACGCACCCTTCACGGTTCGAGGTGAACATGTAGACATCTCCCCCTGATGTCTGTGTCTCCCCCTGATGACTACGATCATGGGAGCTCAGATAATTTCCGCAAGCCAATTCTTGCCAAATGTTTCTCGAACGTGGATTTGGGCAATGACTTAGTAAACAAGTCTGCCGCATTATCCTCAGATCGAACCTAGTTCACTTTGGTATTTGAGGAGAGTCTGTTGTTGCTGATTATGCTTGGTGTTGTCGCTTTTGATGTAGCCTTGCTTCATTTGTTCAAAATGAACAGCATTATCCTAAATGCTCGTAGGCTCATCTTGTGGTAGACTTCAAACCACAATTGTTCGAACATGCGTGATTATGGATCCAATCCATAAACATTCACGAACCACTTCGTGAAGAGCAATAATCTCTGCATGGTTCGAAGATATAGCGACTACGGTCTGTTCTGTAGACCTCCAAGATATTACGGTCTTTTCCCACGATGAACACTTAACCAGTTTGGGAGCGACCTCTGTGTGGGTCAGAGAGGTACCCAGCATCAGCAAAACCTTCCAAAACACTTATATCGTTTTGGGATGGGGATAGAGAACACAACATTGGCGGCGTTTCTGGTGTGTGATGGGTCTGAATCCATCTTCTCTCTGTAGGGATAGAACAAGCCCATATCAATCGTACATCTCAAGTACTGAAAGATATCTTTTACACCAATCAAAATGGAGTCGAGTTGGCGCAGAGCTATACCTTAGCTAACAAGTTCACTGCAAACGAGATGTCCGGTCCTGTGCATTAAGCTAAGTACAATAATGCGCCTATTGTACTCAAGTAAGAAGTAAGACATTTTTGCCTCTAGCACATCTTCGTCATCATCCTTCAGACGAAGAGGGTCCTTTTCAGGATCAAGACTACGGACGATCATGGGGGTGCTTGAAGGTTTGACCTTGTCAAAATGCCTAAGCATCTATCGACACGATGCTCAAGTTCCAAACTGAGACATAATCGTGTTCTCCCATAATCCTTCATCTCAATATCGGATTTCAAGTGTTCAACGGTTTCCCTTAACTCTTTAAAGGCTTCTAATAAAGATCATGTCCAACATGAACCGCGATGGAATCCGAATCTTGTTATGGAAACGCGTGGGCATATCCCTTCCCAATCAAGTAGTCAATTTAGCGAGCGTTTCAACCTCTTTGTAAACGCGCTCCGTGGTCTAGAGCCACTTGACTTGGGTAAATGAAGTTCACTATGAACCTTCATGTATATTCCGTATCTAGATCCTAATAGAGATACGTGGTGACCACATTTGTAAGCTGCATGTTCAGTTATTCGGAAACTACCAAACTGACAGTGTAGTGGAGTGCAATGATATCCATTACGAGAGAATATGTCTCATCGTAGTCGATTTCAGGGCGTTTTATGAGAAGCCTTGCGCCATAAGGCGAGATTACCATCTCTTTTTCTCACTACGCTTTCTAACGAAGACCCATTAGTCAACAGGTTTTATGTTTGGAGGTGTTGGCATCACTAGCTCGAAAACCTTCCTCTTCATTAGAGAATCCATCTTAACCTGGATCGCATATTTCCATTTAGGCCAAATCTCTCTACGTTGGCATTCATTCATCAACGGAGCGTGGTTCGATATTATCTGACTCAACAAACTCATGCGCAACAAAATGCGCAACTACATCATCAATTATGATGGAGTTTCTATCCCATGTCTCAAGTACACTAGTGTAATTTTCATAGAGCTCTATATTCTCAAGAATACGTTCTGACATTGAGGCATTCCCTAACGATAACCCTAACCCGGAAGATTCTCACGAGACTGATTTTGAGTCTTGATGATCAAAGGATTGGAATGTGCGAAAGTGTCCTTCAAAGCTACGGGCCTCCCATGCATCCTAGCTGGGGCCATGGCCTGTAACGCCAGAGTGCCACTCTCTTTGACGTTGGTGCCATGCCTACCTCCGTGTAGGGTGGGGCTACGTCCTCTCGTAGGGACGTCCTTCCTTGCAGGCTTGTTTGCAGCATATTTGTGTGATCTCGTCACTTTAACAGGGATCGAGATGAGACATAGTAGGGGCACAGTCCACGACAATTCTTGTCATTCATGTTGAACATCCGTGTTCTTATCTCCCCCTAACGACGGGAAGACTGCCTTATCAAAGTGACAACCCACAAATCTAGCGGTAATGAGATCGCCTTGCAAGGGCATTAAGTGGCGGACGATTGTTGGAGTCTCAAATCCAACGTAATTGCCCATTCGTCTGTAAGGATCCATCATAGAGCGTTGTGGCGGCACAATTGGCACATAAATGGCTCACTCAAATATGCGTAAGTACAATACTTGTACCCAGTCACTAGCTGTAACGCAGAGGTACATTGAGTGGCGATGGGTTATAGACGAATTAGCATAGCTGCATGCGATATTGCATCACCCCAAGCGGATATAAGGAGATTGGTGTGCATTACCAATGTCTAGACTATCATCGTAGTCGTTTCCACAAGACCATTTGGGTGTGTACATGGGAACATGATGTCCAACATTAGTCGCATTGCAATATCCATCGAAAGTCTTTTGATTAAACTCTCTAGCAGTGTCAAATCCAATTGACTGAATATGATGATCTGGGGAGTGATCCCGTTGTCATATGATATGTGCTAGGAGTGTAGCATAAGCAGCATTTATAGGTGGATAATGGCACAACACGTGACAGCGTGTTTGCGTGTCAACCAGCATCATGAAATATTTAAGCGTCCGCAAGTTGGTTGAATAAATCCACAGAATCCCCATGGATTCTATGTAAGAACAGAATGAGTATGTTCGTTTCCTTTGCATAGGACAGTCTTAGTCCTAATTTCATTAAGGAACGGGCTTTGTAAAACGAGCGAGAGGCTTTAGAAGTAACCAATGAGTATTTTGGTTAGGCCTGAGCGTCTGAAATGCTATTTGAAGCAAGTTGGTGATTGCAACATCACCTGGGGCGCCATCACCATGATGGACGCTATCCATGGCGTTATGGATAGGGACTGCGCTAGCCCTAGGCTGGTGGTGGACGGAGGCGGTGCCCTAGGTAGTTGCGTCGGTCACACTTAGTCCAGAAATCAACTTTTGATTCATGCTTCGTTTCGCTCAAAAGAAATGATGTCCATGTGAAGTCTTTAGTAGACGGATCATCATATCATGACCAGGATGACCGATCCTATCGTGACAAAGCCAATATGTGTCTAAATCCAAGAGATCTTCTCTTGTAACTTTATTGGATTTATTAGCTCGAATAGTGACATAAAATCCATTAGAGAGACACATAAACTTCTCTAAGATGCGCCTTTATTCGCAATCATTAGAGGTATTGCAAAGGAACTCATTTCTGTTCTCTACATGAGTTTTCGCATGGAATCCGCGGCTATTCATAGGTGTGATTCGCCCTAGAAGCATAGAGAGTTTCTGTTACAGTAATTAAGGTGTCATTTGGCAATCTATTCCATAGCCTTGAATTAATACTGATGGCCCAGCTATCATAGTCATAAAAGTCATATGCTCAGAATCAAAATGGAGTCATAAAGAACTAGAAATTTTATTCATAAGCCAACGGAGTTACATCATTGCCTCTTTGACTAAACAAAATCTAATCCAAAATGATAGCTAAGGCAAAACAATGGTAGTCGTCTAACTTCTTTCGGTAATTCCAAAATAAATGTGACCAGGTGAGTAGAGAGATGTCGGTGGAGTAAGGCTCGCTTAAGTACCACTAACCTCAGAACCTTCCTAGACACCACACTTACTTTGAGTGAGCCTACTTTGAAGAAAAGTTAAACCATTGGCATTTACTACAAAAATATATGGCAATTGCCTATTACATCTCTTGGAAAAATAAAGACTTAAACAGAATTGGCGATCTATTGATCCCAGCCAGATTTGTAGTCTTCAACCCTTCACTCTAGATCATCTTCTTGATCTTCTAGTTCCATATAGTGAGCTTCTCTTGCTTCACGATATGTTTTGTAGGCGGTGACAATTTCTTCACGAGCTCTACAAATGTGTGCCCAATGATCAGACACTCCACATCAAGAACATACATCTCTTTGCTCAAACTCCATTGATTGAGGCGTTTTGAAAGCGTCATTTAGATGGCTTTTAGTGTTGGTGGCACCACCAACATGGCCAGAGGCATTGCCTCCCTCTCTCTTTCCATGTTTACCTCTTCGGTTCCGTGTTCGCCTATTTTAGAAATTACCTATATGGACCAGAACGTCCAAATGTATTCCTAAGATTAGGGTTTCGCTCTTGGCGCCCTCTCTTTGGGACGCAACTATAATTGGATTTCGGAATATGCTATGTTCCCGCGGATCTCAAATTATAGTTCTTCACAAGGATGTTGTCATGCTTTTCAGCGACATTCATACTCCAATGAGCTCATGAAACCTTGTGATTCATCTTGCAGTAACATCGATTCGATAGTTCTTAGCAACTATCAATGCAGAGACGGGGAAAGTAGAGAGAGTCTTCTCAATCAACATCGCATTTGTGATCTCTTTACCACAGAATACCACTAAGGATATAATGCGAAATGCTTCCGAGTTGTAGTCAAGAACTGACTTGAAATCATAGAAGCGGAGGCTATGCCATCTCACTTCTAGGTCAGGAAGCACGGAATCACGGACGTTGCCAAATCTATCTTCGAGTGAGACCCACAGCCTTCTGGGGTCTTCTTCATTCATACACTTGTACTGGAGCGAATAATCCATATGACGAGTCATTAGGATGATGGCTTTAGCCTTATTTGCCTCTAAGGCTGCTCTATTTGCTTCCAAAGCTTGAGCTTGCTCAACAGTTAGCACATCCTGGCTAGGCTTGAGAATCGTATCCAATATTCCATCGGCCTTGAGATGCTAGCGGATATCACGAACCCACCTGTGATATTCAGAGCCAGTTGTTCCCAATAGAGCAAAGTCCAATTTGTTCAGGTTACTCATCCTGAAAGAGAACAAGAAATTAGGGTTAGTTTCGGAGCGAAAAAGGCTACCACGAAAACAAATAAAATTTCTGAGCGTAGTCGCTTTCAAGAAATTAGGAATTTCTGAGCGTAGTCGCTTCCAAGAAATTTGATTCCAAGAGGGGTTGGATTAGATCGAAACAATGATGTTTGCGGTCGATCATTTTATCTCAACAAACTCTAAGTTTGGAGAACTCTACAAGCTCCAAGGTTGGAGTGAGCACAAACCCCCTCAGTTCGGCTTAATTTGGTCTCCCCTATGATAAAGAAAGGAGGGTAGAAGAAGGGAGGTTGCAAGTCCCTGAAAAATAAGAGAAATTAAATTTAAAAGCTATAAAAAAAAAAAAAAAAAAAAAAAAAGGGGAACGTTTAGTAAAAAATACCTCGAAATAGGTAGCCGGAAAATTTGACAGGAAAAAGTCGCCGGAAAGTAGTTGACCGGGGGTTGACCGAGCTGACATGGCAGTGGGTCCCCGATGCTGACGTGGCAGCTGATGTGGCTGTGCTGACATGGCAGTGTCGCTGAGGTGGCAAACTGATGTGGCTGTGCTGACGTGGTTGTGGGTCAGGTGTATCAGTGGGCTAGGTCAGGTCTGTGGGCTTATGGGCTCTTCTTCTTTGGGCTTGACTTCTTTTCCCTTTTTCTTCTGGGCTGGGCTTCCTTTCTTTTCTTCTTTTCTTCTTTTCTGCCGGTTCAATATGCAGCTGCTCAGGTGGCCGGTTCACGTCTTTTTAGGCCGATTTTTAGACTTTTTCTTTCAGTTCCTGAAACTTCTGATCAACAGGCTTTTGCTATCAAAATTTGGTAGAAATTGGAGGTCCGGAAGATGGTGAACCGGTGGAATATTTGCTGCAAGTTGTATGGAGCTTTCGGTGGTCAGTTCGGTTGGTTTCAGGCCGGTTCTTGGGGTGTCGCCACTGGTTCTGGACTCCTGGAATCGAGTTCTTCAATGTGTGATGTGGAGGCAGAAAAGGCTTAAGGTTTTGTATTCGGATTCAAGGTTTTTAGCTTCTTTAATCAGGGTTTGGCTATTTGTTTCAGGGTTAGGGCTTCATGCTAATAATGTGTTGTAGAGAAACTGAAATTGACAGGAAATCGCTGTGTATTCTCATTGATAATAGGGGCCTCTTTATATAGAGGATTACAATGTATAGAATCTCAATCATACAAGGAAAATAATCGTACATTGAATAGGAATCTAGATCCTTCTAATTTAACCCTATTACCACTAGGTCAAGTAACCTAGAGTTTGGGCCAAACACAAATTAGGGTTTACTTGAACAGAATTTTATTTTCTCCCCCATCATTATCTCCATTTTGGGAATAATTATACGGAATCTGTTGGAGCAAAACAGCTAAAATTTTTTCTAAAATGGAGAAAAATCAAGATATAGAGAAGCTGTTGGAGCTGCTTTAAAAAAGACAAACTTTTCTAGCCTAAAACAATCCAAAAATAGCGGTACATTCACCCAAAAAAAAAAAAGATAATAAAATTGCATCAGCAATTCAGCATCCCCAATTTCTATCAAGAACCCGAAGTTCTTATCTTTCAATTCTGCAAATTGTAAAATTCAATCATCAGCATCTGCGAAATATAGTAATTCGCTCATCAAATTCTCCTTGACTGGATCCCCTCATCAAAGCTTAATCTCCAACTTCAATTTTCTAAATCTGTCATGGCCACTATCAAAGATCAATAGCCACCGGAAAATCAGGTTCTGAAACGATGTGTGACGTTGGCAAAGCACCAGAAAACTAGGTTATACATCCTCAAACGGTGCGTTTCGATGCTTCTCTACTTTTCTTATGTCATGTTGTGAATTTCAGGCGCTTGGTAATGGTTTGCTTGTTGACCCTTATGATCAGCAATCAATTGCTAATGCACTGCTGAAGTTGTTATCGGAAAAGAATTTATGGGTTGAATGCAGAAAGAATGGTTGGATGGAAAAACCTACTTGACTAGAGTATCAGCCTGCCGCATGAGACATCGATCCACAATGGCAGACTGACACCCTAGAGGATGAAATGGCTGCTGAAGAGTCCCTCAATGGTATGTCTCTTAGGCTTTCAGTTGATGGCGACAAATGTGACTGCAGCTTCTGGTGACCATGAGGTGCAAGATCAAGTGAAGCGTGGCGTGTCCTAAGCAAGATCAAGAAACCATGAAGAAGGAAATAAGCTGCCGGATAATGTAGCAAGCAAATATCCCTTGTTAAGACATAGAAGAAAATTGAAATCTGGAGCTCCTGAAAAGAAAATGATTCAAATTGTGCAAGAAATATTTAAGGCTGTAAGACTAGATTCTCAAAGTGCAAGATTTACAGGGTTTGCTCTGCTAACAGCTATGCCAACATCAGAAACAGTAGAGTTTCTGGCATCAGGGAGGGTACAGGCAAATGCGTTGGTTTGTAGCAGTGGAAGTGAGGTTTACTACCCTGGTACTTATACAGAGGAAGATGCAAGACTTTTCCCAGATCCAGATTATTCGTCACACATTGACTACCGATGGGGTTGTGAAGGATTAAAGAAAGAAAACCATTTGGAAGGCTCTTAAATGGCCCTGATGGTGAATGGAATTCCACATCTTCGAGCCACATTGAAGAAGATATAAAATCAAGCAGTGCCCATTGCATTTCATACTTGATCAAGGATCCTAGTAAGGTAAATAAAACTTGATAGTCTGAGTGTGGGAAATTTAGAAAGGGCTTGGTTTTACTTTTGGACCAAGTTTCTGAATGGTTTGCTTTTGCAGGCAAGGAAAGTTGATGATTTAAGACAGAAACTCAGGATGTGGGGACTACGCTTAGGCCTGGCAACAGTGCGGTCACGGGCAGGTTACAGGCGGACTTAACGGGTTGGCAGTCTTAACGGGCTCAACCCGTTATAATCCGTTATCTTAACGGGTTATAATGGGTTGAGCCCGATGGGTTCGCGGGTTACCCGTTGGAACCCGTTAAGACCGCTAAGGTTTTTTTTTTTTTTTTATAATTTTAAAATTCTTTTCTAATCAATTACCCACTAAAACCCGTTAATACCTGTTAACAATAAATTAGCCATTGAAACCCGTTAAGACCCGTTAACATAAAAATGATTTTATTTATTTTTTATTTTTTGCATTTTTTTAAACTCTTTTTCACACCCATTATCTATTAAAACCCTTCTCAAAAAAAAAAAAAAAAAAAAAAAAAAAAATTTTAAACCCTCTTCCAACCCATTACCCATTATAACTCTTTTTCATTGTTGATTTTCATTAAATCAAAAGTTAATACATATTGGGCTCACAATTCCAAAAAAAAAATATATATATATATATATATATCATTTTTTTTTCCTCTTCTAATCGGGTTCGATGGGTTCCGTCAGGCAACCCGTTTCCGCCCGTTAACTAACAGGCTGTTAACGGGTTGGCAACCCATTAACACGTTAAGTTATCGGGCGGAAATAAATGGGTTTTTAGCGGGCGGTTGTTGGAGGTGAAAAATTCCGTAGAGGAGTTTGACCCAACAATTAATGCGGACTGGAGCGGGAGCTGACCTGGGAACAATCAAGAAGCTTCCCTCGAGCGTTGACCTGGAGTTTGACAGTCAGCTCGAGGAGAGGGGGGGGGGGGGGGGTACCTGCAGAAAACTCTCCGATGCCTAAGTCAGTACGTTTCTTAATTGTGGAGTAGAGATAATTGGAATTCGATGGATTACCTGGACGTCGAGCCTCCTTTATATAGGCGATGACTTACTTCGGGAACAAGCCGCCATTATTTCTGCTTTGATGGCTGCATTTATTTACACACTTATAACGACAATTATTGTTGCACTAATAACAGTTAATCATTGCGTACTTACGACCGTCATTCATTGCGTATTTATGATAGTTATTCATTGCGCACTTATAATCATAATCATTGTGAGTAGTTATTGTCGTAATAATCGCCGCATTCATGACTGAAATTTAACGTCATACTAACTTTGGAGTTAATAGCCTTAATTGCAGACCCAGCAGAATTTTTCCACTCCCACAATGCCCCCAAATTTTCTCTTTGGACACTCGTCCTAAGAGGAAATTTCCATTCTCTAGCTGCTTCAAATCTTGCCTTGAATATTTCCTCGAGCCCTGGCCGTCCCGATTCTTTCCTCGAGCCCTGGCCGCCCCGATTCTTTCCTCAGGCCCTGGCCGCCCCGATTCTTTCCTTGGGCCCTGGCCGTCCTAGCCGCCCCGAATCTTTCCTTGGGCCTTGGCCGTCCTGAATCTTTCCTCGGGCCCTGGCCGCCTCGATTCTTTCCTCGGGCCCTAGCCGCCTCGATTCTTTCCTCAAGGCGAAGATTCATTTTCAGCATGAGACATGGAATTGCCCCCATTTCCGTTTGAATCTGATCAACAACGTTTATTCACCTTTATTCCCACAGACGGCGCCACTTGTTGGAGGTGAAAAATTCCGTAGAGGAGTTTGACCCAACAATTAATGCGGACTGGACCGGGAGCTGACCTGGGAACAATCAAGAAGCTTCCCTCGAGCGTTGACCTGGAGTTTGACAGTCAGCTCGAGGAGAAGGGGGGGGGGGGGTACCTGCAGAAAACTCTCCGATGCCTAAGTCAGTACGTTTCTTAATTGTGGAGTAGAGATAATTGGAATTCGATGGATTACCTGGACGTCGAGCCTCCTTTATATAGGCGATGACTTACTTCGGGAACAAGCCGCCATTATTTCTGCTTTGATGGCTGCATTTATTTACACACTTATAACGACAATTATTGTTGCACTAATAACAGTTAATCATTGCGTACTTACGACCGTCATTCATTGCGTATTTATGATAGTCATTCATTGCGCACTTATAATCATAATCATTGTGAGTAGTTATTGTCGTAATAATCGCCGCATTCATGACTGAAATTTAACGTCATACTAACTTTGGAGTTAATAGCCTTAATTGCAGACCCAGCAGAATTTTCCCACTCCCACAGCGGTTAATGGGCGGTTAACGGGTCATGGGCTGAATTGCCAGGCCTAACTACGCTGCCATCCAATGTACTGCAGGAGCTCAACGCGAATGCAAATTGTTCCTCTCCTTGCTTCTCGAGCACAGGCTCTCGGGTAATGTTGCTATGTGCAGCTGGGGGATGGTGTTCCATTTTTCTTTACATACTGCTCTGCCATTTAATAGTGTACTATATTTCTGCCTGATTGTTAATAGGTACCTTTTCGTACGCTGGAGATTGAATGCCGCAAACATGTATGTGTTCCTTGGAGAAAGTGGAGACACTGATTATGAAGAAATGATAGCAGGGACTCACAAGACCATAATCATGAAAGGGGTGGTGGGAAAGGGTTCTGAAGAGCTGCTAAGAACATCAGGAAGCTATCTGAGAGACGACATTGTTCCTCCTCAGAGCCCACTGGTCGCCATTGTAAATGAGCAAGCTCCAACAGCTGATGAGATCGCCACTGCTCTGAAGCAAGTCACCAAATCTGCTGCTGGAATGTGATTATGTGATGTGGGTTGAATGTGGATTTATGTACCTTTTGAGAAGAAACGAGGCCTCCATCAAGAATAAAGGCGGACAATGAAACACATCTAAACATGACCTATTACTAAGAGCTCAGCTAACCAACTGGGGCGGCGCCACGGCATTCCTTTCATGATATATTGCTTAAAGTAGCAACATGGTAGGTGAGATGATAGAAGAGCAGAAGTCTCTATATATGGATGTACACATAATGTGCTATTACTGTCCGTCAGCCATAATTATCTGAGTTTTGATTGATGTCAGGCTAGCCCTTATTTAAAGTAAGGAAAATTCTGGAAACCACCCGAGGTGGTTATCCACATGGCCCTGATTACCGTTGACCTGTGGTTTTGAAGATGTGGAGCATATCAAGCCGTCCGTTTCCTGTTACCATCTCATCGTCGTTAATGTTAGTTTCATTGCTGAAACGACAAAAAAAAAAACAAAAAACAAAAGAGGGACCACGCTAGAGGTAAAAATCGTAACTATCGGAAAAAGAAAAGTGAAGCATCAAGACCCATAAAAGAAGAAAGGTAAGAGCTGCTTTGCTGTTTAGCATTATGAACTCTAATTGACCCGAGCTGACAAGGTCCTCGACGGCATCACTCTGATCTCTCCACAAGGTCCTCGACGGCATCGCTCTAATTCAGCAAGCAAGAAATGTGATTGAACACTGATCATCTGCTAAATTGATAAAACTGAGTGAGGTACGTACAATTAAAATTCCAACCGAAACACAGAGGATTTTCGATTATAAAACAAGGAGGTATAATTATAAAACTGAGTGGACGACTAATGATCTTGGAATAAATATGCAATTTCCGATTCCCGTCAGCCAATTTGATGCCAAACTAGAAACAATGGGTAGTTGGATATATAATACATAGGTTTAGGACTACAAGCTTATTGAATCAAGTGATCGATCCGAAATTAAATTGGCAACAGGGCTGGGTTTTCCCGGAAAATTGTATCAAGATTCTGAACCAACCATTCAAAACCCAACTTCTGGAGAAGCTCCATCCATAAAGAACGAGCCCAAGTTCGACAATTTATCCCAGCTTAGAGAAACTAGTTTAAAGATTTAGTGAGAAGGAATAATTATTTTCAATAAAGCATGGTTGGTGTAGTGGCTAAGCCATAAAGTAAATGTTCATCTTATCTCTTCTCAGGTTCGAATCACCACGAACTCTTTTTCTTTTTACTTTTATGTTTTTTCTTTTTTTTGTTCAAAGCTTTTATGTTATTTATTTATTTGTTTTCTGTCCCTTTTTTATTAAATTTTATTTGTTACCTCAAAAGTTAATAGACAAAAAAAAAGAAAAAAAACTTTTTGCATTTATGTTATTTTATTTATAATTTCTGTCCCATTTAAAAAAAAAAAAATCAATTGTTACCTCAAAAGTTAATTGAAAAAAAAATATCAAATTTATTTTACAAATTACGTTGACTTGATCATAGTTATTTATCTAAATTATAGAGTGGTTTCTTCAATTTTAATAACAACAATTAACCAACAATTTTATAGAGTGGTTTCAAATATGTTCTAAATACACCACATTAGTTACCAAAATATTAATTGTAAAGAAAATATTTGAAAAGAAAAATCATTAAATTAATTTTTCTACAGCTGATCATATTAACTTAATAAGTTTATGAGTTTAGTGTTCAGAATAATTAATTGTGAAGATTTTATACTTCGAGTTTTAGTACATGCGTAATAGAGATAGAACCCACGAAAAATGGCCATGAAAAGCGCCTTCGTAGTATTTAGTGACTAATTGAAAATTTGTGTTATAGTGTTGATGATATTGAAGTCATTCTAGTTGACCGAATGGATAGGTGTAGAAACAAAATCCAAAAGAAATAATTTTTTGGATGTGTTTAAATAAATCAAAAACGATTTTGTGCGATCTAAAAAATTGAAATTGAAAATCAATAAATTTGACAATATCTATCTATTTATAGCTATTTTTAGGTACTGTGTAAAAACCGATCTGCCGTCATTTTAACATCAAATAAAGCGGTCAACCCTTTATACGCTTATACTTCTCCAAGGACAGCTGAACCAAGAGTAGATAAACTTCTCAAAATTTTTATATTGGTTGATATATATATATATATATATCTCATGCCACAAGAGTGTGAGAGCTGACAGTTTAGAAAAAAAGTTGCGAATGAGTAGCTACGAGCATATTAGTTTTATGTGGTATTTAGGGTTTTATGGTTGTTCTAGTAGATCGAGACACAAACGACGACAAAAACAGATGAAATTTTGACAATAGCCATTTCTTCTTACCATAATAACATCCAACGGTCGATTTTCACAAAATTTATTTCGTCCACCTTGTTCCTTATAGAAGGTATATATACAACTACTAAACAAGTTAGACCACATTAGTAGGCATATGGAGATTTTGTGCGATCCGAAAAACCAAAATTGGAAATCGATAAATTTGACATTACTAATTTATTTATGGCATATTAATAGATACAATATAAAAAAAATTAATCTGATCCACCGTCATTTTGACATCAAACAAAGCGATCAACCTTTATACACTTATATTTCCCTAAGGGGAGCTGAACCACGAGGAGATAAGCTGTCACGCCCCTGATTTTACACACATGAAAATCGATATATATAACCCCATAATTATATATGCGTGAACGTCCAGTCATCAATACAAAATACCTGGAATCTTTTTCCCTTTAACTTACACAGATATTGATGCCCTGAACCCTCAAAGTTAATATAAACTCGCTCCATAGAGTTATATATTACAATGCTTACGAAATAAATTGTCAACAACAAAATAAAACGTAAATGCAGCTCAGAGTAACTATACAACGGAAGTCCTTAACAACGGTAAAGTCACAAAGATAGCTTCCTACCATAAAGCTGCACAGGCGTCACCTCAGCTTCAGCCACGATCTCCTCGACCTGCAGGATTAACCCCTACACCATTCCATTGAATAGTGCACCGGGTTCCACACAACAAACCCGGTAAGCTTATGAAGCTCGTATGAGTAACTCAAAACCAATTACACAAATTTCACAAAAGCCTTCTGCTCATAACGTCAATCCTAGCATCCAATTACACAAATTTCGGTCAAACAAGACTTCCTCAAGAAATGTTTAACGCCATCCTAACGCACTACGGCGAATTCCAACATCACACTCATTTCCCATTTCCCCCCCTAGGAGTTTTTGTCATCAACATGACATCAAAGGTGAAGAACAACGAATCACCTTCCTATCCTCACTACAGAGTACAGTTCATAACCGCTATGGCTCTTAATGTAAATCAAACCATCAATCAATACAATCAAGGAGAAATCAAGGCAATCACATATCAAAACAAGCAAAACAATTCATAGTAACCCCTGCATATAATTTAGTTCAGGAGGTCACACTAAGTCAAACAGCTCAAGACAAAGTAGTCATCGAAGTCCCACACTCTGACGTCTGTAGGTAGCCCCAACCATCACAGCAGTCCTCTCGATCTTTGTTAACTTAATAACAATTCAGCTCCGCTACCGAGCAGTCATCACACTGATCATCGCACAGATTTCCACCGATCATCACCTAGATTTGCATCATCCTACTAATCATCACTTAGATTTCAAGGATCATCACATAGATTCACAAAGATATCGCCAATCATCACATAGATAGCGATCATCACAGAGATTTCGCTGGTCATCACATAGATAGCGATCATCACAGAGATTTCGCTGGTCATCACATAGATAGCGATCATCACAGAGATTTCGCTGGTCATCACATAGATAGCGATCATCACAGAGATTTCGCTGGTCATCACATAGAAAGCGATCATCACAGAGATTTCGCTGGTCATCACATAGATAGCGATCATCACAGAGATTTCGCTGGTCATCACATAGAAAGCGATCATCACAGAGATTCACAACGAAGCCACTAATACATGAATATATATGTATATATATACATCCCATAATATATATATATACACACATAGTCATCCATCCACACAGAAAACCACTAATACCAACTATAGTCATAGTTAACCTAATAACTCCAAGACGATAGGGTAATCATACTCATAACAAATATCAACCTTATTCATAACAATTATCGATCCTACTCATAACAAATATCGATCCTGCTCATAACAAATATAGATCCTGCTCATAACAAATATCGATCCTACTCATAACAAATATCGATCCTGCTCATAACAAATATAGATCCTGCTCATAACAAATATCGATCCTACTCATAACAAATATCGATCCTGCTCATAACAAATATCGATCCTACTCATAACACATATCGTGAGATTTACTCACCAAACGATACAGGTATTCCATTCATTAATGAACCTTGTGAGATTACTCACCTCGAAACTCCCGCTGCGTCTTCAATTCAGGACAAGGCAGCCAATCCACAAAATAGCCGTCCAAGGAGTACTACATCACGTACCTAAGGAATTACAGCTCTCATTCAGTCAACGAATCACAAGGGATAACGTTCGAAACCCTAAATCGAACCAAAATTCCCAAGGTGACGCCAAATGAGGCGAAACCACATCCGAGACCATCCAATGTCTCCGGAACACTTATACGATCGATATGTCAAAATCACAAGTCGATCGGATGCTCAAATCCTCAAGGATCGAATAAATCGATCGGTATGAAACTGCAAAAATCATAACAATTCCATACGAACTCCAAAATTTGCATATTATATATCAAAACGCTCGTATCAACGAGTAGAACATATATAATACCAAAACCAGTTCCTTAAGTGGCCGGAACACCGCCGGAACGCCACCACAGACGGTGGTACACCGCCGCCGGCCAAAAACTCATTATTTCACAAAACTCCCAACATCAAAAAGCTTCATCTAAGCATGCTTGTGAACTTTCATAACTGGATCGAAGTCAGAAAACAAGCTTAAGGGATCGAAAACTACCTCACAAGCCGTGAACAGTGATCCAATCCGAGTTGATCGAAGTTTCACGTGAATCGATCCAAACAACCACCAAGGATCGATCAGCGAAGCTATTCTGAGCTCAACCAAGGAATCGTTGAAGCCATGAAGTCGCCGGAGTTGTGTTTTCCTGCCGGGTCCGAAAACACAAGGCTGCACCGCCTTGCAGCGCCGCCGTGGAGAAGAATCGGCGATAGAGACCACCAGAGGGACGACCAGACGGAGGAGACGACCCTGCTGGTCAAGTTTCACGGCCGGAGACCGCCGCAGTTGGCCGGAAAAGCCGGGTCGGAACGCCGGGTTCGGGTCGGGTCAGGCAGTTTATTTCGATTCTGAAGGTAGCAGCCGAGAGAGAAGAGAGAGAGAAGTAACTTCCGAAAATGGAAGAAATGAAAATAGTAAGTTTCCAACTTGGGAAACTTCTATTTATACCAAAATGGAAATTCCTTCCAATGGCCATAACTTTCTCATACGAACTCCGATTCTCGCGTTCTACATATCCACAAACTCGTATCGACGCGCTCTACAACTTTCGTGAAGGAAGTTTTCGGAGAATCCCAACGTATAAAAAGTCAACCTTTTCAAACCCCCTAAAACCATACTTTTCGAATAAAAATTCGTCCGAAACACTTCCGCTCCGTCCACAAGCCACGAAATCGTCCAACTGTTATAAAATTAATTCCGGAAAATCCTCGGAAAATAATTACGAATTTCCGGGGCATCACATTCTACCCCCCTTAAAGAAATTTCGTCCCGAAATTTAAACGTACTACTCCCAAAAGTACGCATAAACCAAGCTCAAATCCAATTCTCGATCCCCAACAAGAATTGCTCTCTCCATACAGCCTCCACACAACAATGAGCTAGTCAACCATACAGAATGAAATTCAACCACCAATGATGGTTGCACTCGCACTTTGAGTGATCCATGTACATTTAGGAATAGTCCCCACATCTCAAGTACCACCTGCCTTGCTCGAACATGGATACGGGTAGCCCACCTAGTATCGCCACCCTGGTACATTCTACCATAAAAGAAATGGTGCATGCATCGTTACACACAGTGTCCTACCGCCTCAAAACACATTTAGAATAAGGTTTAGCCTAAATCAACTCACGCATGAATCATCACATGGTATTGCGCGCACACAGAGTTGCAAAGAATTTCAACTACCACAAAAGTGAAGTATGCAACACGCAATACAAAATGTTCAATGACCACCCCTTCCCAAAAGATACCATACACAAAGGTCTAACTATAAACGTCAGGCAAACCTATCACTACACTAGCACAAAGAGATGCGGTAATCTACTATCACACTTCATCTACACAAGATTAAATTCAAGCAGATAAGCACTTCATCTACACAAGATTAAATTCAAGCAGATAAGGTACCTTGCACCCCCGCATTCTGCTGGCCAATAGCAACCACCCTCGCATGTCCCTGAGGATGTTGCCTCTGCTGATCCCTCTGTCTCATACCCCGAGGTCGGGTACACTCATTAGCCAAATGCCCTACTTGTCCGCAATTATAGCACGACCTAGGTTTCGGCTTCAAACACTGCCTCGCCATATGGCCCACTTCCTTGCAGTTATAACATGTTAAGGGTGCCACCTGCCCATTAGGTGCAACCCCAGCAGGTGCAGCTGCCACTCTACCTGGCGCCTGCTGATGAGTCCTCTGCCTCTTCCAGAACCCTCCCTGATTATCTGTCCCTTCATTGTTCACAACAATTGCCTTTCCCTTCCTTCGAAGGTCCCTGTCAGCCGACTCCTGTTCCTGGAAAATCAAGTTCTCCTGCTCAATGGCCATAGCCTTTACGAAAATGAGCTCCACAGTCTTCAGTTCCAGAACAGCGACATCGCGCCGGATTGAAGCATTCAGTCCCCACTGAAACTTCATAGCTAAGCTCTCAGCATCCATCTGCCGCACAAAGCGATACAACCTTGAGAACTCAGCTTCATACTCCCTCACACTCTTAGTCCCTTGGACTAACGAGATGAATTCCCTTTCCATCTGCTCCCTCACTGAAGGCGGAAAGTACTTCTTCCTGAACAGTTCCACAAACTCATTCCAGGTCATGGTGGACACGTCCATCACCCTCTGTGTGCCATTCCACCACACCCGTGCATCGCCTTGGAGCATAAATGTGGAAATCTTCCTCTTCTCAATGTCGTCACAGACAACCATCTCGAAGTAAGTCTTCATATTCTCAATCCATTGGTCTGCCAACATGTGATCCGTACCTCCCTGGAATGGAACTCCTCCCAACCTCGAAATCTCCTTTGCCAACTTCGACAAACGAGTGGGATCTTCAACATTCACAACCTCCACAACAGGTGGGATAGGCAGCCCAACATTCGATGCCTCGATATCGTTCTCAAACATCTCCTCAACAGGAGGAGGAATCCTGCCCCTGCCTCTGGGTCTACCTCGACCCCTAGCTCGTCCTCCTTGTGAATCCATAACCTAAGGAGCATAGCAACCTTGGTTAATACTTGTAAAATCTTCAAACACAAGTATAAGTCATCGCTATGACTAAATCAACCGCAACACTACGTCAGAAGATACAATTCTATCCCCTACGTAAACAAGAGTTAAATCTAAAGGTCCTCATTCCTCAAAAGACTATAACTCCTAGAAGCTACCTTAAGCTCCTACAACTTATTCACTGAGCCAACACTACCCTGAAGACTCACATTCCAACACTCATTGCATACCCAATGACTATATCAATAACGAAGAGCACCAGATGGGGATCCGCTGCAGACGGGCCATCACTCGAGGAGTATTGATTGTCACCAAATATGCACCTTACGCTCTGATACCAAACTGTCACGTCCCTGATTTTACACACATGAAAATCGATATATATAACCCCATAATTATATATGCGTGAACGTCCAGTCATCAATACAAAATACCTGGAATCTTTTTCCCTTTAACTTACACAGATATTGATGCCCTGAACCCTCAAAGTTAATATAAACTCGCTCCATAGAGT
The DNA here is from genome assembly GCF_002994745.2 of Rosa chinensis. Lineage (NCBI taxonomy): Eukaryota > Viridiplantae > Streptophyta > Magnoliopsida > Rosales > Rosaceae > Rosa > Rosa chinensis. Next base: position 42,236,104 of record NC_037094.1, on the reverse strand, counting down.
TATATATTACAATGCTTACGAAATAAATTGTCAACAACAAAATAAAACGTAAATGCAGCTCAGAGTAACTATACAACGGAAGTCCTTAACAACGGTAAAGTCACAAAGATAGCTTCCTACCATAAAGCTGCACAGGCGTCACCTCAGCTTCAGCCACGATCTCCTCGACCTGCAGGATTAACCCCTACACCATTCCATTGAATAGTGCACCGGGTTCCACACAACAAACCCGGTAAGCTTATGAAGCTCGTATGAGTAACTCAAAACCAATTACACAAATTTCACAAAAGCCTTCTGCTCATAACGTCAATCCTAGCATCCAATTACACAAATTTCGGTCAAACAAGACTTCCTCAAGAAATGTTTAACGCCATCCTAACGCACTACGGCGAATTCCAACATCACACTCATTTCCCATTTCCCCCCCCTAGGAGTTTTTGTCATCAACATGACATCAAAGGTGAAGAACAACGAATCACCTTCCTATCCTCACTACAGAGTACAGTTCATAACCGCTATGGCTCTTAATGTAAATCAAACCATCAATCAATACAATCAAGGAGAAATCAAGGCAATCACATATCAAAACAAGCAAAACAATTCATAGTAACCCCTGCATATAATTTAGTTCAGGAGGTCACACTAAGTCAAACAGCTCAAGACAAAGTAGTCATCGAAGTCCCACACTCTGACGTCTGTAGGTAGCCCCAACCATCACAGCAGTCCTCTCGATCTTTGTTAACTTAATAACAATTCAGCTCCGCTACCGAGCAGTCATCACACTGATCATCGCACAGATTTCCACCGATCATCACCTAGATTTGCATCATCCTACTAATCATCACTTAGATTTCAAGGATCATCACATAGATTCACAAAGATATCGCCAATCATCACATAGATAGCGATCATCACAGAGATTTCGCTGGTCATCACATAGATAGCGATCATCACAGAGATTTCGCTGGTCATCACATAGATAGCGATCATCACAGAGATTTCGCTGGTCATCACATAGATAGCGATCATCACAGAGATTTCGCTGGTCATCACATAGAAAGCGATCATCACAGAGATTTCGCTGGTCATCACATAGATAGCGATCATCACAGAGATTTCGCTGGTCATCACATAGAAAGCGATCATCACAGAGATTCACAACGAAGCCACTAATACATGAATATATATGTATATATATACATCCCATAATATATATATATACACACATAGTCATCCATCCACACAGAAAACCACTAATACCAACTATAGTCATAGTTAACCTAATAACTCCAAGACGATAGGGTAATCATACTCATAACAAATATCAACCTTATTCATAACAATTATCGATCCTACTCATAACAAATATCGATCCTGCTCATAACAAATATAGATCCTGCTCATAACAAATATCGATCCTACTCATAACAAATATCGATCCTGCTCATAACAAATATAGATCCTGCTCATAACAAATATCGATCCTACTCATAACAAATATCGATCCTGCTCATAACAAATATCGATCCTACTCATAACACATATCGTGAGATTTACTCACCAAACGATACAGGTATTCCATTCATTAATGAACCTTGTGAGATTACTCACCTCGAAACTCCCGCTGCGTCTTCAATTCAGGACAAGGCAGCCAATCCACAAAATAGCCGTCCAAGGAGTACTACGTCACGTACCTAAGGAATTACAGCTCTCATTCAGTCAACGAATCATAAGGGATAACGTTCGAAACCCTAAATCGAACCAAAATTCCCAAGGTGACGCCAAATGAGGCGAAACCACATCCGAGACCATCCAATGTCTCCGGAACACTTATACGATCGATATGTCAAAATCACAAGTCGATCGGATGCTCAAATCCTCAAGGATCGAATAAATCGATCGGTATGAAACTGCAAAAATCATAACAATTCCATACGAACTCCAAAATTTGCATATTATATATCAAAACGCTCGTATCAACGAGTAGAACATATATAATACCAAAACCAGTTCCTTAAGTGGCCGGAACACCGCCGGAACGCCACCACAGACGGTGGTGCACCGCCGCCGGCCAAAAACTCATTATTTCACAAAACTCCCAACATCAAAAAGCTTCATCTAAGCATGCTTGTGAACTTTCATAACTGGATCGAAGTCAGAAAACAAGCTTAAGGGATCGAAAACTACCTCACAAGCCGTGAACAGTGATCCAATCCGAGTTGATCGAAGTTTCACGTGAATCGATCCAAACAACCACCAAGGATCGATCAGCGAAGCTATTCTGAGCTCAACCAAGGAATCGTTGAAGCCATGAAGTCGCCGGAGTTGTGTTTTCCGGCCGGGTCCGAAAACACAAGGCTGCACCGCCTTGCAGCGCCGCCGTGGAGAAGAATCGGCGATAGAGACCACCAGAGGGACGACCAGACGGAGGAGACGACCCTGCTGGTCAAGTTTCACGGCCGGAGACCGCCGCAGTTGGCCGGAAAAGCCGGGTCGGAACGCCGGGTTCGGGTCGGGTCAGGCAGTTTATTTCGATTCTGAAGGTAGCAGCCGAGAGAGAAGAGAGAGAGAAGTAACTTCCGAAAATGGAAGAAATGAAAATAGTAAGTTTCCAACTTGGGAAACTTCTATTTATACCAAAATGGAAATTCCTTCCAATGGCCATAACTTTCTCATACGAACTCCGATTCTCGCGTTCTACATATCCACAAACTCGTATCGACGCGCTCTACAACTTTCGTGAAGGAAGTTTTCGGAGAATCCCAACGTATAAAAAGTCAACCTTTTCAAACCCCCTAAAACCATACTTTTCGAATAAAAATTCGTCCGAAACACTTCCGCTCCGTCCACAAGCCACGAAATCGTCCAACTGTTATAAAATTAATTCCGGAAAATCCTCGGAAAATAATTACGAATTTCCGGGGCATCACATAAGCTTTGCAAAATTTTTACATAGGTTGATATAGCTCATGCCCACGAGAGTGTGAGAGCTGACAGATTGAAAAAAGAAGTTGCGAATGAGCAGTTATGAGCATATTAGTTTTATATGGTATTGGTTGAACTAGTAGATCGAGACACAAACGACGATGAAAACAGATGAAATTTTGACCGTAATCATTTTTTCTTACCATGATAACATCCAACGGTCAATTTTGATAAAATATATTTCATCCACCTTGTTGCTTATAGAAGGAATGTTTTTTTATACAACTAATAAACAAGTTAGACCACATTAGTAGGCATATAAGGATTTTGTGTGATCCAAAAAATCAAAAATGAAAATCGATAAATTTGACATTACCCATCTATTTATATCATGTTAATAGATACTATATAAAAAGAAATTAATCTGATCCACCATCATTTCGACATAAAACAATGCGGTCAACTTTTATGCACTTATACTGCCTTAAGGGGAGGTGAACCACAAGGAGATAAACTTCCCAAAATTTTTACATTGGTTGATACAACTTGTGCCCACGAGAGTGTGAGAGCTGACATATCGAAAAAAGAAGTTGTGATTGAGCGGTTATGAGCATATTAGTTTTACGTTGTATTTAGGATTTACAGTTGATCTAGTAGATCGAGACACAAACGACAATGAAAACCGCTGAAATTTTGACCATAATCATTTCTTCTTATCATGATAACATCCAACGGTCGATTTTAATAAAATCTATTTCCTCCACCTTGTTGCTTATGGAAGGTTTTTTTTTAACACAACTAATAAAGAAGTTATACTACATTAGTAGGCATATAAAAATTTTGTGCGATCCAAAAAATAGAAACTAGAAATCCATAAATTTGACAGTACCCATATATTTATAGTGTATTAGTATGTACTATGTAAAAAAATTAGCCCGATCCGCCATTATTTCGACATCAAAGAAAACGGTCAACCATTTATATGCTTATATTTCCCTAAGGCGAACTGAATCACAAAGAGATAAACTTCCTGAAAATTTTACATTGATTGATATAGTTCATACCCACAAGAGAATGAGAGCTGACAGATCAAAAAAAGAAGTTGTGAATGAGCGGTTATAATCGTATTAGTTTTATGTGGTATTTAGGGTTTATGGTTGATTTAGTATATTGCGACCCAAACGACGACGAAAATAGCTGATATTTTGACCATAGCCATTTCTTCATTTTATGATAACATCCAACGGTCGATTTTAATAAATTTTATTTCATCCATGCCTTGTTGGTTATGGAAGATATACTTTTTCATATAACTAATAAACAAGTTAGACCACATCAGTAAACATATGAGTATCTTGTGTGAGCCAAAAAATTGAAATTGATAATCGAGAAATTTGACGCTGCCAATGTATTTATCATGTAGCCTTAGATACTATGTAAAAATTGACCCTATTTATCACGTAGTCTTAGACACAAGTCGAAAATGGTCAACCCAATATACGCATATACACACACCTTCAATTTATGGATTTGATAATAAACTATGCAATGCGCAGAGTCCGTGAGAATTTTTCAGACATATGAACTATTTATTACAATTTTATGAATTTTTCATAATTCTGAAAATTATTTTAAGGAAAAAGAAAATCCACGCTGTGCAATCCAAGCGGTCTGTTTGTCCACTACTTGATAAGGGCCCTTAAAATTAAAATAAATGACAAATCGTACTATTTTTTTAATTTCTTTTTCAAAGAGCTATTTTTATAAAAAAAAATTTCTCTATTGGGCTTTTGCAAAGCTTCCAAGGGTGTTTCCCTCAATATCGTTTTTGCTCAAGTCAAGCACTCTCAAATAACCAAACTGAGAAATCTGACTTGGGATTGTTGCTGTGATTCAAAGTCTCTAGAGAAATGCACTGAGAGAGATGGAGAGGAATGGGTTGGTTGAAGAGATTGTCAGCTAGGTTGAGCAGGGACAGATTGGAAAGTTCATATACTGAAGATGAGATTTCACCAAAAAGGTTGAAGCTTTGGAGGTTTAGAGAAGATACAGAGAGTACTGAAGAAATAGTGGTGCAAGTAATTTCCCTCCAATACAATGATGGGTCTCATAGAAACAACGTGTTAGTGATTAAACCCATGGAACAATTAAGGAAAATCATATCAAACCTATCTAAATCACTCTAAGCCTTCTTTTCTCCCTCTCCTCTTGCTGGGTGCCAAGATTAAGGAAGAAAGGAAAGACAGAAATTAAAGTACAATCATCATATTTCATAATCAGCCTTGGCTAGTTTGCCTACACATATAGATGACCTCGCATCCGGACAAAAGAAGAAGAAGACAGCAATGGTACAGGACCACCATTGCATACTTCCAGCTAAGCAACACTTGGGCCTATTGGGCCAATACAAAAGAGATTAAAGGGGGATTAGCTGGGCTACTCCTAACAAGTCCCGCCCCCTTAAAATGCAGGCCGACCTCAGCTGCCAAACTGAGGGAACGGGGCCACTATGGATTGAGCTTCTTCCCACGCGGCATCATCCTTGTGCATCCTTTTCCACTGCACAACCATTGTGTAACAGAGCGACCTTTCTTCTGCACGACAGCCATATCAAGCACTTTGTCAGGTGCCCAAACAATTTCACCCTTATCATCAAACTGGGGAAGAGTCTGAGAGGTGGGGGCGGAGTCGCCGAGGCGTAACTTGAGCAACGAGACGTGGAAAACGGGGTGGATCTTCGAAGAGGCTGGCAGATCGAGCTTGTATGCTACTTTCCCAATCCGATCGATTACTTTGAAGGGCCCATAAAATTTGGGTGCTAGCTTGTGAGAGGGTCGCTTGATGAGCGAGCGTTGGCGATAAGGATACAATTTGAGGAAGACCTAGTCGCCAATTTGGAACTCGCGCTCCGTACAGTGCTTGTCAGCCTGCTGTTTCATCCTGTTCTGAGCCAGAGTCATGTGGTGGCGAAGTGATTCAAGGAGATCATCCTGATTACGCAACGCTGTGTCCACCGTATGAACCGCTGTGGTACCAGGTAGGTATCGATTCATTGATGGTGGTGGAGTACCATACAAGGCCTGGAAGGGGGTCATTCGAATGGTGGAGTGGGAGGTATTATACCACCTCTCAGCCCAATGGATCAAGCTGTGCCATGATGTGGGTTTGTCGGCGACGAAGCATCAGAGGTAATGCTCTAAGGACCGATTCACAACCTCAGTCTGTCCATCATACTGAGGATGATAAGCGGAGCTTTTGCAGAGTTTAGTGCCGTGGAGCTTGAAGAAAGCCTCCCAGAACCGACTCAGAAAGATGGGATCACAGTCAAAGACTATGGATTTGGGCATGCCATGGAGACGGAACACCTCGCGGAGGAAGACTTCGGCAATTTGGCTTGCTGTATATGGATGGGTAATGGGAATAAAATGGCCATACTTGGCAAGGCGATCGACCACGACCTGAATGGAATTCATGCCTTGTGAAAGAGGGAGCCCATCCACGAAATCCATGGAAATATTAGAGAAAATGTCTTCCGAAACCGGCAAGGGCTGGAGGAGACCCGGAGGATTAATGGCCTCTTAATTCTGGCGCTGGCATTGATCGCATGCGGCTATGAATGTCTTGACATCAAGATGTACACCCGGCCACACAAAATTGCGGGATAAGTGGATGAGGGTCCAGAGATAGCCGGAGTGACCCGCCTCTAGGGAAGCATGAAATTCCTGAAGCACTTTGGCTCGCCACTCAGATGTTTGAGGTACAAATAATTTCCCTTTGTAGCATAATTTACCATTCAACAAGGTGAAACCTTTTCTTGTCTTCTGGCCTTGATTGAGAGCGGTGATGATAGCCTGTGCTTCAGGGTCCTTTATGCAGGCCTGCTGAATGTGGATTAAGCCGTCGAAGACTGGAGTGGAGACAGCTTGTACCGCAAAGCTCATGGCGGCGGGACAACACATCCGGAACCGTGTTAAGGTGACCGGCCCTGTATTCAATCTTGTAATCATAGCCCAACAATTTGGAGAGCCACTTATGCTATGATGGTGTGGAGATGCGCTGATCAAGTAAGTGTTTCAGAGTCTGATGGTCCGTAATGATTGTGAATTGACTGCCAAGGAAGTAGGGCCTCCATTTATCAATTGCATAAAGTATAGCCAATATTTCCTTGTCATACACAGAGAGTGTTTGATTTTTTGGTGAAAGAGCTTTGCTAAGATAGGCGATGGGGTGTTTCTCTTGTGACAGGACCGCACCAATGCCGATGCTGCTTGGATCCGTTTCAACCGTGAAAGGCTTGGAGAAATCGGGCATGGCCAGGACAGGGGCTGTTGTGACGGCGAGCTGGAGGCGATTGAAGGCATCCTCTGCAGCTGCGGTCCAAGCAAAGTTGTCATGGTTGAGGAGGGATGTAAGCGGTTGGGCTATGAGCCCAAATTGGTGAACAAACCTCCTGTAATACCCAGCTAGGCCGAGGAACCCACGAAGGCCTTTGACTGTTTGTGGTCTGGGCCAGTCTTTGAGGCATTCAATTTTGTTGGGATCCACAGCTACTCCATCTCTTGAAATGACATGGCCCAAATATTGTACAGATTCTTGGGCAAATGAACACTTAGCTAATTTGACCTTCAATTGCGCTTGTTGTAACACTTTAAACACTTCTTCCAAGTGAGCCATGTGAGATGAAAAATCCGGACTATAGACTAGAATATCATCAAAGAAAACTAGTACAAATTGACGTAAATATGGCTTAAACACATGGTTCATCAAAGCTTGAAATGTAGAAGGTGCGTTAGAGAGCCCAAAAGGCATTACCATGAATTCGTAGTGCCCCTCATGAGTACGAAAAGAGGTCTTGTGGACATCCGCCTCACTCATACGGATTTGATGATAACCCGCCCTTAAATCGAGTTTGGAGAAGAAGCTTGCACCGTGAAGTTCATCGAGGAGTTATCAACGACTGGAATAGGAAAACGGTCTTTGATTGTAATGGCATTGAGCTCTCGATAATCAACACAAAATTGCCAACTTCCCTCTTTCTTCCGTACCAAAAGGACCGGTGAGGAAAATGGACTACGGCTAGGTCAGATAAGCACATTAACGAGCATTTCCCTCACTTGGGCCTCCAATTCTGCCTTTTGTGAGTGAGGATAGCGGTATGGGAGAACGTTGACTGGGCCCGTGTTGGGCCGAAGAGGGATGCAGTGATCAATGGGCTTGGTTGGGGGTAGGTCTGTTGGAGTGCCAAACAATTCCGTATAACCGGTGAGCAGCCCTTGTACTTCCGGGCTGTGGGCCAAAGTAGGTGGTACCTGAGGGCCCAAATGGGTTGAATGTGGATTCAAGTGCTCTTGGGTCATGAGAGTCATAAGGGAACTGTGGTCCACGGTCGTGCGTTGCTTCGTTATCCCTTGAAGAACGTGACAGCGACCGTTAGCCATGAAGACCATTAGCTTCTCCAAAAAATGCCATCCGACAAAACCCAGAGTATCCAACCATGGGGCACCAAGGAGTAAGTCACAGCCGGGGACTTGGAGGAGCATGAAGGAGGAGGTGAATTGATAGCCTTGGATTGTGACAGGTACGTCGAAGGCTTGTTGAGATGTGGAAACCAACTCGCCGGTGGCAGCCGTGAATTGCAGCGGCGTGGCTGCGCCTGTCTTGAGACCCAAACGAGAAGCCACTGCTGGGTTCAAAAAATTCATGGCTGACCCGCAGTCCACGAATACAGCCACGGATTGACCATTGATGGTCCCGGAGAAACGCATCATCTCACTCACAGAGGTATTGGTGATGGCGTGAAGCAGCAATGGGTTGTCAGCATCAGAAGTGTTGTTGTCAGTGGGAGCCTCTTCAATATGCAGGTCTTCTAGTGGTCCAGGAGCCTCTAGGATGACCAGCACGGGGCTTTCACACACATGGGTTTTGGACCATGCCTCGTCGCAATTGAAACAGAGGCCTTTGGCCCTTCTGTCTCTCTGCTCATTGGGTTGTAAGTGACGGAATGGGACCTTTGAATTTTGTTTGGTAGCTGAGGTGGAAGCATAGGGAACGATTTGGGTATGAGTGGGGTGAGTTTGGTTTTGGCCTGATGTGAGAGCAGGGTGCAGGTTGGAAGAGGTGTAGGGCTGAATGTGGGATCTGGATGAATAAGGCCAAGCTGAGATACGGGGTTGTCGGGAAGCACGCACGTCAGCTAATTTGAGCTCTAATCGGCGTGCCAGGCGCTGAGCCGATGCCAGAGAACGTGGCTCAAGGGCAATCATGTCCTGTTGAATTTCCGGCTTAAGGGCGTCGAGAAATATAAGCAGTAGCTGGGATTCCGACTAGTTCAAGGCCCGTGAAGAGAGTTTAGTGAAGGAGATGATAAACTCGTTCACTGAGGTGGTGTGCCGTAACTGGGAGAGGGAAGTCTGGATGTCGGCGTCGCTGCCAGCTCCATAATGCTCCAAAAAAGATGAAGCAAACTGGTTCCACGTCGCTAAAGGATGTCGCTGCCCAAATGCATTCATCCACAAGCAAGCAACTGGGCCAAAGTGTGAGGTGACAATGGAGATGTACTCCAATGCGGGGATGCGTTGAGTGCGGAGATATCGCTCCGCCATTAGGAGCCAGCCGAGGACGTCGTCTCCTATGAAACTTGGTAAATCGATTTTGGGTGGGCGGAAGTAGTGGTTTTCCTGGAGCTGATGGTTGTGAGTATGGTGTCGGGGAGGGATATGGGTGGTGGTGTGGGAATTTGGAAATTCGGGAAGGGACAGTTGAGGGTGTGTGGTGGGAATAGTTGTAGAGGATGGTGGTTGGGGAACAGAGGTTAGAGTGGAATACTGGGCAGGGAATGAGTACGGTGGTGGTGTTTGGGGAGAGGAAAGCATGGCTGTGGTGGTTTGTGATGTTGAAGGGGTGGGTGGGATGGGTAAGGATAGGCCCGGCCATGCTAAGGTCGGGGCAGAGATGGTGCCGAAAGTGATGGCAAGGGAGCTGGGTTGGGCTTGCGATGATGGTGGTTGGCACTGGGTGAGGGCCTGAATGATGGTGCTCTGTAGTGCTGCCATTTGGGCTGATATACGGTTTTGAAATGCATCTTGTTTTTGATCCAAGGCATCCATGGAGTGATGGAACTCCGCCTGCAGCAAGTCAAAAGATTGGTGGAGTTCTTCCACATGTAATGGTGTAATTTCCCCAGGTTGGTATGAAGAGGGGGCAAGGAGTTGGGTTTGTGGTGTTTCGGATATCGGGGGTACGAAGGCAAAGGTGGTTGGGGTGGTGGAGGGGTTTGAAACCTGAATGTTTCTTGCCGGAGCCATCCGGCTCTGATACCAGATGTTGGGTGCCAAGATTAAGGAAGAAAGGAAAGACAGAAATTAAAGTTCAATCATCATATTTCATAATTAGCCTTGGCTAGTTTGCCTACACATATAGATGACCTCGCATCCAGACAAAAGAAGAAGAAGACAGCAATGGTACAGGACCACCATTGCATACTTCCAGCTAAGCAACACTTGGGCCTATTGGGCCAATACAAAAGAGATTAAGGGGGGATTAGCTGGGCTACTCCTAACACCTCTCATCACCAGCCCTTATACGATTCCACCCTTTCTTCTTCTCAGTGATTTCAAGTGAAGTTTCCCAGTTATTGATTTCAAAAGTTTTGTGATGGGTATTTGATTATGTGTCTGGAGGGAGTGAGGGACAGATCGAACTATCGAAGTGGTCGAGGAGAGAGAGAGAGAGAGAATGACGGATCAGAGTTGAGGGGAGAGAGGACTCATTCGGAGTAACTAGTCGAGGAGTGAGAGGGTGAAACACGTGCACTGCATGTGATTGCAGTAGACATAAATTTACTGATCTCCACGGTTTTTTGGTATTCCTAACATCAACAGAGCGTGAAAACCACGCACTGTTAATAGGCCAGTTGGAGATCCACCCGGGGTGGAGAGCAGACGCTCTCTTAAAGTAAACAGCAAACTGCTAAATGAAAAGGCAAATGGTGAAACGTACAAGGATGTTGATTAGCTTTTCCCATTAGATGTTCATTCTTTGCCAAGAAAATGTAAAATAGAACCAAAGACAACACCGTCAATAAGATGAAAGGTTTTAATGCGGTTCACCCCAAATTGCGTTACGTCCACAGCCCATGACGATAATTCACTACTGTCAAAAGAAGACTTAACAGAGTTCGTAAAAACAACAAAAATTCTTTGAATCGCTCATAGGTAATCTCACATTCTCTCTCAACCCTTCTTAACAGAGAACCCCAATTACACCCAAGCTCACAAGCACTCAATATTTCAGTTATCTCTCCATTCTTTTTTTTCTTTTTTCCTTTCAACTAAGAGCAACGCTCTGAAAACATAAGATCCTCTAGAGCTCTACCATAATGCACAACAAGATCATACCACCATACTGAATCTCATGAACATGGAAGCACCAAGACGCTTTCAATACACTCTTAAAATCGTACTTTAGTTCCTCCTAAACAAGCGCACAATACATAACTGTCAAGCTTATGGCCTCCATTCGTTATAATTCGAGCTTTCCCATAAGAAACACCAAGCGAGCACACAAATGCGGGGTGACAGAAGTTGGTTCATACAGCCAGCAGATAACTGAACTCAGTTTTCACACAGTGCACTTCAGTTGCGCAACTTGTTCTTCCATTTGGCCTAGGATAGAGCCTGGTGAAAAATTGCAAATTATGCCAAAACAATAAAGTCAGCCACATCATTCCTGTCTTGTTTTTTTTTCTTTTTCTTTTTGGGCCTTTTGGCTCCCATTTATCCAAATAATAATAATAATAATAATAATAAAGCCAGCTATCAGGAAAAAATGCCGCAAGTAAATAACCTATAGAGCAGAGACTACAGAAGAGTACACTGCATTTGAAAACTGGTTGAATCTAGTCAAAGAGGAACACTAAAAGGGAAGAGGAAGAAGTGGTTTGAAGAACTTGCAATGATTTCAATAATTGGCTGTACTTGTACTTAGAACTTGGATGGGAATAATCATGTGCAACTGTAACTTCAAACACGTCTCAAGGCACATGTAACCCCTAAAACTTGGAACCATAGTTATCCACTTGTGCTAGCTAGTTGAGTAAGACGTTGCATAGCTTCAATCCAGACCTGCATTTCAAGAAGATGGTTGGTTGAGGGAAAGGAAGAGAGAAGGATAAACAAGATTGATTCATTTTCTCAATGCTTCAAACAGCTTTTCTACAATACACAATTGCACCCTAGCTACATCTTTATAAGCAAGAGCTAGCTTAATTGTCATCCCTCTTCTTTATGTAAGAATTACTACTGCAACCTACTTTTCCTGAAGTTGTTAACATTGGGGTTACATATATATCAACACTAGAACAAAAACCAAAAGTTAACAATTGGAACTCTGTTAAGAGGATGATTATGTCACGCCCCTGATTTTACACACATGAAAATCGATATATATAACCCCATAATTATATATGCGTGAACGTCCAGTCATCAATACAAAATACCTGGAATCTTTTTCCCTTTAACTTACACAGATATTGATGCCCTGAACCCTCAAAGTTAATATAAACTCGCTCCATAGAGTTATATATTACAATGCTTACGAAATAGATTGTCAACAACAAAATAAAACGTAAATGCAGCTCAGAGTAACTATACAACGGAAGTCCTTAATCAACGGTAAAGTTACAAAAATGGCATCCTACCGTAAAGCCGCAAAGGCGCTACCTCCGCTTCAGCCCCGATTATCCTAACCTGCAGGATTAACCCCTACACCGTTTGAATAGTGTACCGGGTTGCCACACAACAAACCCGGTAAGCTTTTGCAAGCCCGTATGAGTAACTCAAACCACACACAACTCACGCCAAAAATAAGGAAAACAACTCACGCTTTAATTCCTTAAAACACGAAATAAAGGAGAATAACTCACACTTTAATTTCCTTTCAAATCGAAATAAAAGAAAGCAACTCACACCTTGTTTCTTTTTAAAACGAAACATAGAAAACAACCCACACTTGATTTCTATCAATAAAACATAGAAAGCAACTCACACCTTGATTTCTATCAATAAAACATAGAAAACAACTCACACCTTGAATTCTATCAATAAAACATAGAAAGCAACTCACACCTTGATTTCTATCAATAAAACATAGAAAACAACTCACACCTTGAATTCTATCAATAAAACATAGAAAACAACTCACACCTTGAATTCTATCAATAAAACATAGAAAACAACTCACACCTTGAATTCTATCAGTTGTACCATAAGCGTACCATAGAAAGCAACTCACACCTTGATTTCTATCAAATCGTTAATAAGGAAATCAACTTGCACCTTGTCCCCTTAAAAACCATTAATAAGGAAGCAACTCACACCTTGTTCCCTAAAAATACGTAATGTCATGAGTTGTAAATAACCAATTCCCGTTACCCCATGAATTACCTATATGGCAGACAGATTAGAGCTCTAACTGAAAAACGTAACCACTCGTCCGGCCAAAGACGTGGTCACCTGGTATTCTGCCCAAGGTCTCAGACCTTCGATCCTCGGGCCGCAATGTCCCTTGGAGCAAAACATTAAAGGAGTCGCATTGGACCCAAAATGTTACACAAATCACAACGCTTTTGAAAACAATCGAAATCAACATTTCCATAATTATTGTTTTCCGAAAAAGCCATAACACAAAACAATAAAAAACATCAATTCATGCCTATTGTTTTCATACCCAAATCTCAACACTTTTCTCAAATCTCAACGCTTTTCAAAACAAATCGAAATCAATCATTTCCACAAATCATTTGTTTTCCAAAAGCCACACCCCAAAACAATAAAAAGCATCATTTCATGCATATTGTTTTCATAAATCCACAAACCACCAAAACATATATATTTCACGTAAACATATATCTACTAATACATGAATACGTATGTATATATATACATCCCATAATATATATATACACACACGTAATCATCTACTCTAAAGTGCCACTAATACCATCTATAGTTTGCAGTTAACTAAATAACTCTCAAAACAATAAGGGTATTCCCGTTCGTGAAATGAACTTCGTGAGATTACTCACCTCAGAATCCCGCTGCGTTTTCTATACAGAACCGAACTAGTACACTATCACCAACAACTCGTCCAATTCACCTTCTAGAAGCACCTATTCACCAATGATCTCAAATCAGTAACGATTCATAACCAATTTTAAGTCCGAAACCCCTGTTTTGAACTAAAATCCCCCAAAGTGGCGCCAATCGAGGCAAAACCACATCCGAGACCTCCCAAAGTCTCCGGAATACGCCCACGATCGATGTGACCAAACCACAAGTCGATCGGACGCTCAAATCCTCACGGATCGAATAAATTCACCGATATGAAACGGTAAAAATCCTAACAATTCCATACGAACTCCAAAATTTGCATATTATATATCGAAACGCTCGTATCAACGAGTAGAACATATATAATACCAAAAACAGTTCCTTAAGTGGCCGGAACACCGCCGGAACACCGCCACAGACGGTGGTGCACCGCCGCCGGCCAAAAACTCATTATTTCACAAAACTCCCAACATCAAAAAGCTTCATCTAAGCATGCTTGTGAATTCTCATAACTGGATCGAAGTCAGAAAACAAGCCTAAGGGATCGAAAACTACCTCACAAGCCGTGAACAGTGATCCAATCCGAGTTGATCGAAGTTTCACGTGAATCGATCCAAACAACCACCAAGGATCGATCAACGAGGCCGCTCTGAGCTCAACCAAGGAATCGTTGAAGCCATGAAGTCGCCGGAGTTGTGTTTTCCGGCCGGGTCCGAAAACACCAACCTGCACCGCCTTCTACCGCCGCTACCACCGAGAATCGGCGCTAGAGAACACCACAGGGACCACCAGACGGCGGAGACGATCCTGTCTGGAAAATTTCGTCGCCGGAGATGGCCGGAGCTCGCCAGAAACGTCGGGTCGGATCGACCGGGTCCGGGTCGGGTCAGTCGAAAAACTTCGATACTGAGGGAGCGGACGAGAGAGAAGAGAGAGAGAAAAAAGGCTTCCGGAAAAGGAAATGAGGAAATGAAAATATATTTCTGATTTTTCCTATATATACTAAAATGGAAACTTTTTCCAATAGCCATAACTTCCTCATACGAACTCCGATTCTCGCGTTCCACATGTCCACGAACTCGTAACGACGCGCTCTACAACTTTCGTGAAGGAAGTTTTCGGAGAATCCCAACGTATAAAAAGTCAACCTTTGGCAACCCCCTAAAACCATACTTTTCAAATAATTATTCGCCCGAAACACTTCCGCTCCATCCACGAGCCACGAAACGTCCAAAAATCACAATTTAGATTCCGGAAAATCCTCGGAAAATAAATACGAATTTCTGGGGCATCACAGATTAATTTATCTTCAGAAACAACCACTAATCAATTCAGAAAGATAAACTCTTGATACTGTTGGATACTTATGACATGACATGAAACTGTGAAAGTACGTGCTAAATTAATAACTCATGGGGGTTTGAAAGCTTACTCTGCTTTAAGAGAGGAGAAGTGATTTAACTTGCACAACATGAGACTCCCACACAGGCGCACTCCCAATGGTAAATCTTTCTCTTGAAACATGAAAGCAATTGCTGAGGCATTGCATGGCTTCAATCGAGTAACTGAATATTTTTTTTATCCTAGAAAACAATGATCAATCAATCAATGCTGAGTATAACAAAAAAAAAACAAAATTTCTATTATTTTTGTAGACATGCTTCAGAAAGCTTTTTCCAGAACAAACAAGACAATCATTTAGCGGCTAGTTTGAATTTCTGTATAGTGAGCGAAATAGTAATGGAGCCATGCGCGCATAAAAATTAGTTTGTAAATAAACTGAGAAATTTGAAAACCATTCAAACAAAGAAAAACAGTCAGAAAGAAGCTTACAAATGACATGTGTTCACGAGCTATTCTGCATTTAGAGCATGTTGACTTCTTCAGAAGCAATGCCTTGATCAGTAAATGCAGCACACATATCACCAGGTTTGTCCTGAAAAGTTGAAGAGATACACATTAAAAAAGAAAATCCAGAAGAGATAATGGATATCATAGGGTTTTTTCTGAAAAGGACAGTATGCACATTGATATTCTGCCAATTTGACATGGGTTTTCCACAATATGCACAAGAGCCATTTAATTTCAATTTTTTTTTTCAGATACTACAAAAATGTTACGTCTGTTGAAACTTCAAACTGTGTATAACCTGTACTTTATTTGCTTAATTAATATTATTGGGCATGCCTCTCCGATACATGCTACCAACCATGCTATTTGAAAATTAAAATGTGGGGAGTATTAGGAAGTGACATTGCCCAACTTCAGCTAAATTCAGTCTAACAATTTGTTTCATGTGAGACAAGGTAGTATGACTGTATAAAACATATGTATCGCAAACCATAGTTAAGTTTTACATGAGCTTTCTCATACTAACTTGAGCAACCAAAGAAAACCTTTATTTTCTTTTATTTCTGTCTCATTTCTATTAATTTGTAGACATGCTTCAGAAAGCTTTTTCCAGAACAAACCAGACAATCTTTAGTGGCTAGTTTGAATTTCTGTATGGTGAGCGAAATAGTAATGGAGCCATGCGCGCATAAAAAGTAGTTTGTAAATAAACTGAGATATCTTGAAAAATAATCAGAAAGAAGCTTACAAATATGGATATCTGGAATGTGAGAAATCTTGGGCCATTCTTCGCCGCTGTCCTTGGTGCATCTTTCCTTTAGAAGTGGACAGCCAAAAATTCGTAGAACCCGTAATTTGGTGAGGCATTGCATTGCTTGGAGTGAAGGTAGATACTTGAGATTCTCACAATCAAAAATAATCAGGCGCTTGAGAGATGCCCAACCACTTTGGTAAAGCCTCCACTTTGAAAGATGGAGTAGTCAACTGTGTCAGCGAAGTGAAGTGTTGAACTTGTTGTTGAGGAAGAGACTTGAGTTTAGGCCACCCGCTCAAGTCTAATTGGTCAAGTTGTTGTGATGGAGCTTGAAAATCAGGTAATGAGTCGAGCTCCTCCCAAACCCAATTGCTCCAGATGAGCGAGGCAGCGCAGCCCTGTTGACAGAGACTTCAATTTCTCACAATCACGAACCTGTAATTGACGGAGGGATGTGCATTCCTCTAAACATGGAATACTCTCTAAGTTATGGAAATCAGAAATCCGCAACTCCTCCAGAGACACAAGGATATGAAACCCACATACCAGACTTTCTATCCCTGCACATTTTCTAATCGCCATTGGCTTCTCGCTGTCCATGTCCCATATCGACAACTCCTTGAGAGATGGGAAATGACTTGCACCCTACTGTTTGACGCGTAAATCCTGTAGGGGTGCAAAGTGTTTGACACGAAAATCCGGTAGGGGTGCAAACTGTCTCTTTTGAGCTTGTGTGCGCAGGCATGCCAGCACCGTGGGGTGCAGTCGTCGGGGTAGTCCCTTAACCTGACTTCTTCTTCAAGCGCTGTGGACGAGGAGAGCACCAACCTCGTCACAAGGTTCTTTTCTCTGCCTTCCGAAAAAGGACTTTTTGCCTTCCTGGTAAGGGCTTTGGTTGTGGTCTCTTGCGTTCACCGAATCGATACTCAACTTTGTTGGCTGAGCAGAGCAATCATTGGGAAGTTGGAGAAAGCACGAGTTTTGCTAAAGCGTGACTTTAGCTTCGCTGGGTTGCGAGGGCGTTACCCTTGCTTTGCTGGTAGTATCGGTGGCAGTAGCACTAATAGCCGGCTCGCGGGGAGACTAGGACTGGAAGCACGGTCGCCGGGTTGGTCTGGTGATGTTGACAGTTGGCTCGCGAGGAGACTAGGACTGGCGTGCGGTCACCGAGTTTCAACAAGATTGAAGGTTTGCTTCGGGGAGGCTTTGTAATCGCTGGAATTAGTTGATTCGAGAGAGGTCCTTTCTGTATCGTCTTTAGCCTCTATATATAGGCTGCTTGTAGATTCACTTTCCAAATATGAATTAAATACTATATTTCAGGCCACAGTTATTGGCCTTGAATCAAATCAAAACTCTTAATAGTTATGATTTGGGCAATGATATATGGCCTCAATGAGGCCTAAGATTTGTGGCCTCAATCCTAGGTGTCAAGCCATGTCACCTATACACCTCACTAATTTGTCAAATCATGTCATGTCATTCTTGAATAAAAAGACTATTTTATCCTTTCAAAATTTAATGGCTCTAAATTATTTTAGCTTTCTTTTAGAAAATATAAATTATTTTATTTTTTTTCTTTTTCTTTTTTTATTATATATATATAATTCGTCTAAAAAAAAATTATATTATATATTTTTGTGAATATATATATATATATATATATTTATCTATAATTCGTCAAATATATATATATATATATATATATATATATATGTTGTTGAATATATAACGGCTCTAAATTATTTTGACTTTCTTCTAAAAAAAATATCGTTTGGTTTTTTTTCCTTTCTTTCTTTTCATTATTTTGGATTTTTTTTCATTATACATATTCAAAAAAAAGTATGGGTGTATATATATATATAATTCGTTAAAAACAAAGTTATATATATATATATAATTCGTCCAAAAAATTTATATATTTTCGATGGAGAATGAATGTGGTATGTATATATATATATATTAATATCGTAATTATAATCCATGAAATCTGGTAAATTAAAGTAATATTTAAATCTTTTAATAAATAAAATTAATGGAAGATTAGTTACCTTACATTAACAAGTTAATTTGAAAAGTCAAAAATTAAATTGGATTCACAAAAATGGAAAGAAAATATATTTAAATCGTAATTTTAACTCATAAAATCTGGTGATTGAAAACCTAGATATCTAAATTGATTGGGAAGTTGATATCTGAAAAGAAATTGCTTAATATGGAATACAATATATTGCACATGAGGAAATTAATTTTTGAAAGTATACTTGTTTTGTTGATCCCAAATTTTTCGATAGACAATAATGATTTATAAATGTGAATGATAGTTTCTATTTTAGTGTAAATATGTCATTAGAAAAAAGTTCCCAGTGAACTCTACTTGTTCATTATTAGCTACTTAGTACTTTTTTGTTCGTATAAGACATGTTAGTACTTAGCTAACTTTCAATTTCAATGTGATGATATATGGCTTCAATTTTAGTGTGAATATGTTATTAGGGAAAGATTCCCGTTGAACTTTACTATTGGCTACTTAGTACTTACTTGTTCGTGCAAGACACACTAGCTTATTTTAAGTTTCAATTGATGATGGCTTCTATTTTAGTGTGAATATGCCATTCGGGAAAGGTCTCTAGTAAACTTTACTGGCTCATTATTAGCTACTTGGTACTTATTGTTCTTGTAAGACATGCTAGCTAACTTTAAATTTCAGTGTGGATGATGACTTCTATTTTAGTGTAATTATGTCATTAGGAAAAGGTCCCCAGTGAACTTTACTAGCCCATTATTGGTTACTTAGTACTTATTTGTTACTGTAAGACAATGTAGATGATGACTTCTATTTTAGTGTAATTATGCTATTAAAAAAAGATCCTCACTAAACTTTACTAGCTCATCATTGGCTACTTAATACTTACTTATTCGTGCAAGACATGTTAGCTCTTTCAGTTTCAATAGATGATAGCTTCTATTTAAGTGTGAACATGCCATTAGGTAAAGGTCTTCAGTGAACTCTACTAGCTCATCATTAGCTACTTAGTACTTATTTGTTACTGTAAGACATGTTAGCTGACTTTAAATTTCAGTGTGGATGATGATTTCTATTTCAGTGTATATATGCCATTAGGGAAAAGTCCCCAGTAAACTTTACTGGCTCATTATTAGCTACTTATTACTTATTTGTTGGTGTAAGACATGTTAGCTGACTTTAATGTTAATGTAGACGATGACTTCTATTTTACACCTTCCTTAATTGCACTTTTTCTTTGATTATTGCTGTGTTATACACCTATTGTTCATTGAATTTCTACATAGTATTAATAACATTATAATTGTTTTTTCATGTAAAAATAAACGAACAGTTGTATTAATGAAGTCTCACTTGACCTTTAAGGAACACTTCCTAATGTTGCGTTTGGATGAGACAATATTAAATTATCGAGAAATTTTGAAATGATGGAATCTAGAATTTTATCAATTCAATTTATTAATGATATTTTCTTACCTCTTCAATTACCAGATTTCATAGGTTTCAATTACGATTTCAATACATTTTCTTGGATTCTAATTTACTCACCACATTTATTTTGTGGTGATATCACCAACCTATTAAAACTTGCCACGTCATGTAGAATTAATTGAATACTTAAAATATAATTTTTTAATAAAATATCATGATAAACTATAATTATGTTTTATAACACGTGGCAATTTTGTATTGTGTGGTGGTATCACCACCAATAATTTGATGGTGAGCAAATTTGAATCCCATTTTCTTTCCATTTTTGTGGATCCAATTTAATTTTTGACTTTTCTAATTAACTTGTTAGTGTAAGGTAAACTAATCTTCCATTAATTTTATTAAATTCATTTATTAAAAGAGTTGAATATTACTTCAATTTACCAAATTTGATGGGTTATAATTAAGATATTAATATGTTTTCTTTCCATTTTTGTGGAATCAATTTTAAATTTGACTTTTTTTTAATCAAATTTTTTTTTTTAATTTTGTGGGTTAGAATTATGACATTAATATATATATATATACACACACACAAACACATATTTGTATATAATTTTTTTTTGACGAATTATATATATATATATATATAATTATATATATAACGAAAAAAAAAAACTAAAATAATATATTTTATTTTTAGATGAAAACCAAAATAATTTAGAGCCATTAGATTTTGGAATGATAAGATAGTCTTTTTACTCAAAAATTACATGGGATGATTTGGCAAATAGGTGATGTGTGTAGGTGACATGACATGACACGTAGGATTGAGGCCACAAATCTTAGGCCTCATTGAGGCCACAAATCATTTTCCTTATGATTTTATCGTATAATAATAAGAGATTGACTCTGTCATAGCAATCTTTTAGGCAAGGTTAATTGCCTTTTAGAATCCTGGATGCAATCTTCCTCTTGGATGCAATAGGATATGCACGTATGTTAATTGCGAATATATCGTCGCGAGGACTCTGTAGGTCGCTGCATGCAATTATATCATCCCTTATTTATTGCAATCAAAGGTGATTGTAACTTACTCAAACTGCTCCACCTTCATGAAACCTTAATTGTACGGCAGACTTGCTCGCTTGCATATGATTGGCAGCGAATGATGGTGGCCCACCATATATAGTCCTTAATTGTCTCACCATGCATGATATATACATCCCTTAATCAATAAGAGTCCATTCTTGCACGTCCCCCTTAATTGTATGGAAATCTTGGCTTCTTCCTCAATTGGTCCACCGTTGGACCTAACATGCATGGGCAACTTTATATACATATAATAAGATTATATATATACCTTCCTAGATTGCATGTTCCTATATGTGCCATTGCACATTAATTGCATGGGCTACATGATTGCTTTCTCTCACTGCACAATCTTGGTAATTAACCAAACAAACCACCATTAATTACCAAATATATGATAATTAATAGTAAATCGTTGAATATCCGGATTTGCCTCAAGATTGCTTGGTCTCCACGTAGGTTTTATTTAGCCTCTAAACAATATATTCCGAGTTTATCTAAAATATATAGCTTTATTCAAAAATATATATATATATATATATATATATATATAGCTTGGGCCACCGATATTGGCCCGGTCTTCTTCGAGTCTCCTCGTCGGGAAAAATATTTATTTTGGGTTCAAACACCTACAATGTTTAATGTTTGCAGTGCTGGAAATAAGACCGTTGTCTCCTTCTCTCGGGTAGCCACAGCAGCCTCGTAAACATGATTGTAACCAATGGCTGAGCTAGAATTTGATCAAGTGGGGCACTCAGATATTTTGAGAAAAAAAA
Organism: Rosa chinensis; assembly: GCF_002994745.2. Classification (NCBI taxonomy): domain Eukaryota; kingdom Viridiplantae; phylum Streptophyta; class Magnoliopsida; order Rosales; family Rosaceae; genus Rosa; species Rosa chinensis. The sequence goes on along the minus strand of NC_037094.1, from coordinate 42,214,141 downwards.
AAAAACACATTTGAAACATAAACTATAGGGATCGTCCAAAACTATATACCAAAATTTTAATTTGAGCACTCAGATGTTTTGAAAAAAAAAAAATTTGAAACATAAATTATATACCAAAATTTTAATAAACATTAAAATATTAGAATAAGATTCCAGTAAAATCATTTTTTTTAAATTACATATTTTATTAATCAAATATTTTTAAATTTTAGAAAACTTTTTATGATGGGATATAAATTGGGAGCTTCTATTCATACCTCCAATATTGGTATTTGGACCTCTCCCTTTTTCAAATAATAGTTGACAAAGTCAACTCATGTCAAATTACCAATAAAGACATAAATAAGGGAAAAAAAATCTCTATAAACAGTAACACTCTTCAACTTGGAAAAAACTTTCTCCTCTAATATAAACGCTAAAATATATATCGCCAAACGTTATTTAACGTTGTAGTCAAAATTTTCAGAATTTGACTTTGTCCTCGTAAAGTGATAGACTTCTTTGCTCACACAGCTGACAATTTACAAGATCTATCACTGTGCGATAAAAAAATAAAAAATAAAATGAGAGAAAATGGGAAATACAAAGACACCTCAGTTGATGAAGCCCTACTCATTCTGAATGCAAACAAACATGTGAACGAGTGGTGACAAAAAGCAGTACTCCACCTCGTTTATATGATAAATGCAACAATGGTAGTTGTCCACAAGATCGATCTTCCCACACATCATCAGTCAGAACAATTTCATGTGGAACTATTCTATAGATATGATGAAAAATTCAACCTTATGATATAAATCTATAGAGAATGCACTAGACTCATGGTTGATTATTGTAATTTCCTCCACTATCCCATACATATCTAAAACAAAAGAACCATGTTCATTTCAAGTTGCTATTGAATTAGTTTAGGGATAATAACACCTAAATGCAATGAAAATAATACTTGGAAAACATAATTGTACGAGATGACGAGCAAACATGGTATTGTTGCCTATACCAATCAAGAGTCGACAATTCATTGAAAAAGTGCTAGCACCTCTGTAACTCGTATATGGAGGATGAACTTCCAAAAAAAAAAAAATTTGCTGCAATTCCAAATCTTCAAAAACTAAAGGAGGTTCAACTAATGATTTTTGAAAGTATGAATAGAATCTTAAAAAAAAAAGAGCTTTTATTGATTTTATTGGACGATGGACATTTTAGGAAGATTAGAGAGGTGTAGATAGCAAAATGGTTATTTGTAAAAGTAAGTGGGGAGGTCCAAATGCCAAATTTGGAGGTATGAATAGAAGCTCCCATATAAATTATCTTTGACTTTTAAAATTAAAAAGAAGTATAGTGTTGTTACTTACAAACGAATAAAAAGTATGAAACAAATGTTCCAGACCAAAAAAAAAGAACGAAAAAAAAAACTCAAAACAGTCAATGTTGACAGTAGGATTCGAACTTAGGACCAGCCATATAAAATAATCAAGTCCATCCGCTGCGCCATATAGGCTGGTACTAACATGATGAAACTCTTAGCTACTTCTAGGATTGTTAAGAACAGAAATTTAAAAAAAAAAATGAAAAACCCAGTAGGGCACGGGACCCATTGGGCCCAACGTGGCTCCGCCCCTGGTCACACAGTAGTAATGTTGGGAATGTAGACCACCATCAGTGAGTAATGAGCAATCGGGTTTGATATCTAAGGCAGTGTCAATCACCAGATGATCATACCTGTCACGCCCCTGATTTTACACACATGAAAATCGATATATATAACCCCATAATTATATATGCGTGAACGTCCAGTCATCAATACAAAATACCTGAAATCTTTTTCCCTTTAACTTACACAGATATTGATGCCCTGAACCCTCAAAGTTAATATAAACTCGCTCCATAGAGTTATATATTACAATGCTTACGAAATAGATTGTCAACAACAAAATAAAACGTAAATGCAGCTCAGAGTAACTATACAACGGAAGTCCTTAATCAACGGTAAAGTTACAAAAATGGCATCCTACCGTAAAGCCGCAAAGGCGCTACCTCCGCTTCAGCCCCGATTATCCTAACCTGCAGGATTAACCCCTACACCGTTTGAATAGTGTACCGGGTTGCCACACAACAAACCCGGTAAGCTTTTGCAAGCCCGTATGAGTAACTCAAACCACACACAACTCACGCCAAAAATAAGGAAAACAACTCACGCTTTAATTCCTTAAAACACGAAATAAAGGAGAATAACTCACACTTTAATTTCCTTTCAAATCGAAATAAAAGAAAGCAACTCACACCTTGTTTCCTTTTAAAACGAAACATAGAAAACAACCCACACTTGATTTCTATCAATAAAACATAGAAAGCAACTCACACCTTGATTTCTATCAATAAAACATAGAAAGCAACTCACACCTTGAATTCTATCAATAAAACATAGAAAGCAACTCACACCTTGATTTCTATCAATAAAACATAGAAAACAACTCACACCTTGAATTCTATCAATAAAACATAGAAAACAACTCACACCTTGAATTCTATCAGTTGTACCATAAGCGTACCATAGAAAGCAACTCACATCTTGATTTCTATCAAATCGTTAATAAGGAAATCAACTTGCACCTTGTCCCCTTAAAAACCATTAATAAGGAAGCAACTCACACCTTGTTCCCTAAAAATACGTAATGTCATGAGTTGTAAATAACCAATTCCCGTTACCCCATGAATTACCTATATGGCAGACAGATTAGAGCTCTAACTGAAAAACGTAACCACTCGTCCGGCCAAAGACGTGGTCACCTGATATTCTGCCCAAGGTCTTAGACCTTCGATCCTCGGGCCGCAATGTCCCTTGGAGCAAAACATTAAAGGAGTCGCATTGGACCCAAAATGTTACACAAATCACAACGCTTTTGAAAACAATCGAAATCAACATTTCCATAATTATTGTTTTCCGAAAAAGCCATAACACAAAACAATAAAAAGCATCAATTCATGCCTATTGTTTTCATACCCAAATCTCAACACTTTTCTCAAATCTCAACGCTTTTCAAAACAAATCGAAATCAATCATTTCCACAAATCATTTGTTTTCCAAAAGCCACACCCCAAAACAATAAAAAGCATCATTTCATGCATATTGTTTTCATAAATCCACAAACCACCAAAACATATATATTTCACGTAAACATATATCTACTAATACATGAATACGTATGTATATATATACATCCCATAATATATATACACACACACGTAATCATCTACTCTAAAGTGCCACTAATACCATCTATAGTTTGCAGTTAACTAAATAACTCTCAAAACAATAAGGGTATTCCCGTTCGTGAAATGAACTTCGTGAGATTACTCACCTCAGGATCCCGCTGCGTCTTCAATACAGAACCGAACTAACACTATCACCAACAACTCGTCCAATTCACTTTTTAGAAGCACCTATTCACCAATGATCTCAAATCAGTAACGATTCATAACCAATTTTAAGTCCGAAACCCCTGTTTTGAACTAAAATCCCCCAAAGTGGCGCCAATCGAGGCAAAACCACATCCGAGACCTCCCAAAGTCTCCGGAATACGCCCACGATCGATGTGACCAAACCACAAGTCGATCGGACGCTCAAATCCTCACGGATCGAATAAATTCACCGATATGAAACGGTAAAAATCCTAACAATTCCATACGAACTCCAAAATTTGCATATTATATATCGAAACGCTCGTATCAACGAGTAGAACATATATAATACCAAAAACAGTTCCTTAAGTGGCCGGAACACCGCCGGAACACCGCCACAGACGGTGGTGCACCGCCGCCGGCCAAAAACTCATTATTTCACAAAACTCCCAACATCAAAAAGCTTCATCTAAGCATGCTTGTGAATTCTCATAACTGGATCGAAGTCAGAAAACAAGCCTAAGGGATCGAAAACTACCTCACAAGCCGTGAACAGTGATCCAATCCGAGTTGATCGAAGTTTCACGTGAATCGATCCAAACAACCACCAAGGATCGATCAACGAGGCCGCTCTGAGCTCAACCAAGGAATCGTTGAAGCCATGAAGTCGCCGGAGTTGTGTTTTCCGGCCGGGTCCGAAAACACCAACCTGCACCGCCTTCTACCGCCGCTACCACCGAGAATCGGCGCTAGAGAACACCACAGGGACCACCAGACGGCGGAGACGATCCTGTCTGGAAAATTTCGTCGCCGGAGATGGCCGGAGCTCGCCAGAAACGTCGGGTCGGATCGACCGGGTCCGGGTCGGGTCAGTCGAAAAACTTCGATACTGAGGGAGCGGACGAGAGAGAAGAGAGAGAGAAAAAAGGCTTCCGGAAAAGGAAATGAGGAAATGAAAATATATTTCTGATTTTTCCTATATATACTAAAATGGAAACTTTTTCCAATAGCCATAACTTCCTCATACGAACTCCGATTCTCGCGTTCCACATGTCCACGAACTCGTAACGACGCGCTCTACAACTTTCGTGAAGGAAGTTTTCGGAGAATCCCAACGTATAAAAAGTCAACCTTTGGCAACCCCCTAAAACCATACTTTTCAAATAATTATTCGCCCGAAACACTTCCGCTCCATCCACGAGCCACGAAACGTCCAAAAATCACAATTTAGATTCCGGAAAATCCTCGGAAAATAAATACGAATTTCTGGGGCATCACAATACCTATAATTAAATCGGAAGCACAGGCTCTTTCTCTTTCTCCAGCAACCAGTGGCGGAGGCAGAATTTGATCTCAAGTGGGGCACTCAGATATTTTGAGAAAAAAAAAACATTTGAAACATAAATTATATACCAAAATTTTAATAAACATTAAAATATTAGAATAAGATTCCAGTAAAATCATTTTTTTTAAATTACATATTGTATTAATCAAATATTTTTAAATTTTAGAAAACTTTTCATGATGGGATATAAATTATCTTTGACTTTTAAAATTAAAAAGAAGTATAGTGTTACTTACAAACGAATAAAAAGTATGAAACAAATGTTCCAGACCAAAAAAAAAAAAAAAAGAACGAAAAAAAAAACTCAAAACAGTCCATGTTGACAGCAGGATTCGAACTTGGGACCAGCCATATAAAATAATCAAGTCCATCCGCTGCGCCATCTTCACCATCAGCTCCTTCTCCACCCTCTTCCTCACCATCCTCACCATCACTGTTACTGTTTTCTATATCATCTTTTCGTAAATCCTCTTGAGAATCCAACATATCTTTCTCCAATAGCTTTCTTTCCATTTCCAGCAATTCATTTTCCAGATTGTGTATCATTTCTCTCTGCAGCTCAATGACGTCCTCCAAGTTCTTTTTTTCCTTCTCAATGGTTGTAAAAACTTTCCACTTCTTCAACAATTTGTTCTGCAAGATCTGTACCTTCCTTGTTGCTATATTGTCTTCCTCAAAGGCTTTGTCCAACATCTCCCAATATCTATCATTCTGCCTTGCTAGCTTTTCATTCTCTTCGGTCAACTTCTTCAACAAGTCTTGAGTTTTCTGGTTTTCTTCTTGTGAAAGACTCATCTGAGTTGTTGCTTCTTCCATCGAGCCTATTAAGTCCTTCATTCTCTTCTGACTTTTTGCTTCTTCTTTTCGCCGTTCTTAGGTGGTTTTCTGGTGCTGTATAAAAAAAAAAAAAAAAATCACATTAAAAAGCTACTGAGATGGTTATAAAAACCTACTAACATAATTCGATTGAAAAGAGAAGCCATCAATTCTATCGACCCTTAGCTAAAAAAAAGAACGCGCCCCACGCGCACGGACCTGATTCGTCCTTTGCTCTAATCGCTACCTAACCACCCACCCAGATTCAATTTCCGGCACTGTTGCATCACCGATTGCATGACGACGAAGACACCGGTATTTCGGTTCTCCGCCACTCCCTCTGGGGGTGGTGGAAGAGCTTCGACTACTCTGATTCAGTATAAGCGCACCCGATATGATGATTCACTATGTGCAGAAAATAAGAAAGTTCCGATCGAGTCTGCACCATCTCTGGCGGCGACATCACCGGAGTCAATTCAACTAAAGCCACCTATGAGCTATGCTAGCTCAGTTCTACAACCATTGGGAGCTCGCTTATCCAACGCGATGATGGAAGAATTCACTCTGGATGATAGTGATTATACAATCACTGAAGGTAAACTTGGCCCAAATATTTCTTTCTCTGAGCGCGTTGAAGCTAAGCTTGACCTAGAATGGAATTGTGCGGTGATTGTGAAGCTTATGGGTCGCCCTAACTCTGATGATGCATATGAATTTATGAGAAGAGCACTTACCCGTAAGTGGACACTTAAAGGACGATGGCAGCTTGTGGATTTGCCCAATTCATTTTTCATTGTGAAATTCCAGCTTTGTGAAGACATGAATTATGCATTATGCAATGGACCATGGATTCTTGCAGACCAAATCCTTGTGGTTCAAAAATGGAGACCAGAATTTGACCCTTCTGAAGAGCAAATCAAGACTATGGCAGTGTGGGTTCGTATCAATGGACTACCAGTCAAATACTTCAAGTAGTACACTATGGAAAAGATTGGAAGTATGGTTGGAAGAGTTGTGAGAGTTGATCAGCACACTCTTGCACAAGCCAGAGGGAAGTTCTGCAGAGTCTGTGTGGAGATTAACCTCAATGAGCCCCTGAAACCGTTTGTGGAACTTGATGGAAAACCATTTGGTGTTGTGTATGAAGGTATCTCCACAATTTGTTTCAACTGTGGGGTTTATGGTCATGTAAAGGACAAATGCCCTTACGTAAGTGAGAATGCAGCCTCTGGTTCAGCTATTTCTGTCAATACAAAAGTGGATGAACCCATGATTACTGAGATTTCAAATGGTAGGCAAGATGATGTTGTTGTGCAGTTCCCTGTTTGCATTGAGGTGCCTATTGCAGAAAAGTCTAATGTCAGTGATACTGAACCTGCTACCACTACGGTTAAAATGGCAAAACCTAACATGGGACCTTGGATGATAATGAACTATAAGAACAGGAAAGCTTCTACCTCCAGCCAAACCCAAGCTAAGGGGAAAGGAAACTCTGGTTCTAGATTTGCTCCTTTGCAGAAAGATGATGATGAAAACCCTACAGACAATGTAGAAAAGGAGACTCCTGTGAGTAAGCCTATCTTTGGCTCGGTGGAATTTGCAAATGAACCTAAAAGTGTGAAAGTTTGGAAGCAGGTGCAGGAAAAAGCTGGCAAAATAGCTGCAAAGGAGGCTAAACTTAAGGGTAAAAGCACTGTTGATTGTATCCCTCCTGCCAATACAAGGAAAATTGCTTCTAAAAGTAGGAATCCCTTAAAGGATATTTCCAATCAGGGAGGTGGTTCCAAGGGTAGCTCCTCCTCCTCAAAATCAAAGAATATTGCTGGAAAAGACATCAAAATATCTAATTCTGAAGCCACTATGGATATTGCGTCATTTTCTTTTATGAAAGGAGTGTTCAGGGGTGGTTCTGTTGATGATCAACCTTTGTCTAGTAATATTCATAATGCCACCCTGAGCAGTTCCAATAATGTGTGTCATAGTAATAGCTCGTTTGATGCTACCTTTGGGCACACGCCTCCTGAGGAGAATATGGAGCAATTTGGAATTAATAAGGTTGGTGGTGATGGCAGTTCTTGTGATATTAATTCCCACATGAGTTTAAATCTCTCATCAAATACAGGGCAGAATTCTGCTTCCTCCGACATGGCTACTGTTGAGCCTCACCTGCCCTCTCCTGTCGGGGAGGATATGATTGTATCCTAATTCTGGGTTTATACCCCCCCCCCCCCCCCCCCTCTTTTTCATATACTTTCATGGATAATATCTTATGTTGGAATGCAAGGGGTGCAGGGAGTGGTGATTTTAGGTCTGCAATTTCAGACCTTGTTAAAATAAATTCTGTTGATCTTTTGATTATCTGTGAGCCTAGAGTGCAATTCTCTAAGGCTAAAAATCATCTTTTGAATCTTGGTTTCACTAGTTTTGAAGTGGTCGAGGCTTAGGGCTTTTCAGGGGGTATATGGATGCTTTGGAACAAATATAAAGCTCAAATTGATACGGTGGACTCTACTTCTCAATCTATTACGGTTAAAGTATCAGGGATTGGTTCTACATGTTGGTTAATTACTGGTATTTATGCTAGCCCTTGTGCGGCTACTAGACGAGGTTTATGGTCTTATCTAGCTAATCTTCATGCTACTCATCAGTTGCCTAGTGCTGTGATTGGGGACTTCAATGAATTAATTGCCTATGCTGATGGTGGTTCCTATGTAGGAAAATTTGGTGGTTTGAAAAATTGGGTTTACAATGATGCTATGATTGATATTGGATATCAGGGTGCTGATTACACATGGTCTGATGGCAGAGTTAAAGAGAGGTTGGACAGATGCTTTTGTACCGGCGAGTGGAGACTTCTCTTTCCTGAGGCAAAAATTGTTCATCTCCCAAAGATTAGGTCTGATCACTGCCCTCTCTTACTGAAGCTTAGTCCTCATACTAGATCTCAACGGGTCAATCCCCCTTTTCGCTTTCATGCCATGTGGATGCAACATGAATCTTATACGAATTTTGTTAAGGATTCTTGGAATGCAACAACCGGAGATATCCTGCAAAAAACTAGATCACTTGCTTATATGCTAGGAATTTGGAATAAGGATGTTTTTGAAAATATTTTCAAGCAAAAGAGTAGACTTCTTGCTAGAATTGGTGGTGTGCAAAAACATAGAAGTGCCAGGGATAATGCTTTTCTTCAAAAGCTGGAGCTGGATCTTATTAAAGAATATGAGCATGTTAGAAACTGTGAAAATTTGTTGTGGAAGCAAAAATCCAGAGATAAGTGGATTCAAGCTGGAGATAAAAATACTAAATATTTTCACATCACCACTAGGGTGAGGAGGAGAAGGAACAAAATTGATGGGCTTTTTAACAAGGCTGGTAATTGGTGTGATGACTCCACATGTATGAAAAACATTGCCATGGAATTTTTCCAAGAACTTTTTTCCTTCCATGAGAGCTCTGATTTGAGATTTCACATCCCAATTTTATTCCCGTCTATTGATGCTGCTTCCGTAATGGATTTGGAGAAACCTGTCTGTGCCAATGAGATAAAAGCTGCTCTCTTTTCTATTGGTGGTCTTAAAGCTCCTGGATTTGATGGCTTTCCAGCTGTGTTTTACCAAAAACATTGGAGCCTATGTGGTGATGATATTATCAGACTCGTCTCAACTGCTTTCCTGGATGGTAAAGTTCCTAATGGTTTGAACCACACCTTAATTACATTGGTTCCTAAGATTCAAAGTCCTAAACACATGCATCTCTTTCGTCCCATTAGTTTATGTAGCACTATTTACAAAGTTATTACAAAAATTATTGTGGCCAGAATCAGACCTTTACTATGCAACTGGATCAGCCCAAATCAGGTCAGTTTTGTGCCTGGAAGACACATATCAGATAATATTCTGATCACCCAAGAGATTCTACACAAATGCAGGTTGTCCAAAGGGAAAAAGGGCTTTATGGTTTGGAAGATCGATTTATCTAAGGCTTATGATAAGCTTAATTGGGGTTTTATTGCTCAAGTTCTTTTTGAGTTGCAGATCCCTACTCAGTTAGCTCACTTGATTATGAACTGCATTAGCTCTGCTAGCTTTTAGGTAATTTTGAATGGTGAACTATCTGATAGATTTGGTGCTGGCAGAGGAGTAAGGCAAGGGGATCCCCTTTCCCCTTATATCTTTGTTTTATGTATGGAAAAATTGTCCCATTTGATTCATTCTGCCGTTGAAGTTGGACAATGGAAGCCTATTAAGGCTTCACAATCTGGACCTTTGATCTCCCATTTATTCTTTGCTGATGATCTTATTTTGTTTGCTAAAGCTTCTACAAAACAGGCCAAAGTTCTCAAGCAATGCATGGATATCTTTTGTGCTCTCTCAGGTCAAACTGTCAACTTTGAAAAGTCTAAGGTCTATTGCTCTCCTAACACCAGGAAAAGGCTAGCTAAGGAGATCAGTGCTATATGTGGCTCCCCTTTGACAAGGGATCTTGGTAAATACTTAGGTATGCCTTTAATTCACTCTAGGGTTACGAAAAATACATATGCTGATCTTCTTGATAAGGTCCAAAATAAGCTCGCAGGCTGGAAATGTAAAACCTTGAGCATGGCAGGTAGGTTGACCATGATTCAAGCTGTTACATCATCCATCCCCACTTATTCGATGCAAACTGCGAAACTACCTATCTCTATTTGTGAGAATCTTGACAAGATGAATAGAAATTTCCTTTGGGGTGATTGTGATGACAAAAGGAGTGTCCATCTTGTAAATTGGGATACCATTTGTAAACCTAAAATGGCTGGTGGTTTGGGAATTAAAAAATCTATGGAAATGAACCAGGCTATGCTTGCTAAGATTGGTTGGCGGATTATTCAAAATGATAATGGTTTATGGTGCAAAATCTTCTCTGAAAAATATTTGAGGAGGGGGAAATTCCTTCATCAGGATTATGCAATGCCATCTAGGTATTCTAGCACCTGGTCTAGTGTTTGCTTTGGTGCTGCCTTATTAAAAAAAGGTCTTACTTGGAGAATTGGAAATGGGAATTCTGTTTCTTTTTGGACTGATAACTGGACTGAGTTTGGTGTTCTTAAAGATTTTGCACTGGACTCTACAATGGTCGATGATAGCATGCTTGTCCAAGATTTTTGGAGTAACAATGAATGGGATGCAACTCTTCTATATGCTTGTCTGCCAGCTGAGGTAGTGGATAAAATTTTATGCATTCCCATTGATGTTACTGGACAACAATGTGATAAGCTGATTTGGCGACACACTTCTAATGGCAAGTTCACTGTTAAAAGTGCTTATAATAGCCTTGCCTCAGTTTACACCAACTCCCAGAAGATGTGGAAGTACATACGGGCTCTTAATATCCCCCCCAAGTTAAAGACTTTTACTTGGTTATTTGTCCAAAGTCGCCTTCTTACTAATGTCAACAGAGCTAGAAGAAGACTCACTCATGATCCTCATTGCAAGCATTGCCCCGGAATACAAGAAACTATGACCTATCTCTTTAGAGATTGTCCTAAAACTGCTGCAACCTGGAATGTTATCGATGTTCCTATATCCATGCGAAGAACCTTTACTCTGGACTGGGAAGCTTGGATTGCTGCAAATATCCTTCAGAAAGGAAGTAAGTTTATGCATACTGATTGGTCTCATGCCTTCATCTTCACTTGTTGGTTTATATGGAAGTGGTGCAATAAGAACATTTTTGATAATACTTTCCATGGTCCTTATAATGCCAGAGAATCTATTTTGCAATATTTTCTTGAATGGCACAAGAACTCTACTGCCATTACCAGTCCTCCTAATTCTAGGATTGAGTTGTTGAGTTGGATTAAACCTCCCGCTGGGTATTATAAATTGAATGTGGATGGGTCAAGGTCTAGGGAGGGTGTTCTTGGCTCTGGTGGAGTAATTAGAGATAGCAATGGTCAATGGTGTTATGGTTTTATGCTCAATATTGGTCATGGCGAGGTTTTACAGGCAGAAGCGTGGGGTCTTATTACTGGTCTTCGTATTGCTATCGAGCTCCATATAGATAATCTTGAGGTTGAATCGGATTCAGCTATCCTTATCAACCTTCTTAAGAGTTCTGACACAGGGTTACATCCTCTTCGTACTTTACTCGCTAATTGCAGGAAGCTTATGGAATCTTTCTCCAACTGTTTATTCACTCACATCCACCGTGAGAGAAATATGGTTGCAGATGGGTTGGCAAAGAAAAGCATTGATCAGGATCGGGGGTTATGCAGGCTGCCTCTAATGCCTAACTTCATTGTCCAAGACGTCCTTGATGATACTAATGGCCTTGTAAGGCCTAGAGCTGTTGCCACAGCTATTTCTTAGTTCTTTCTGTTTTTTGCTTTCTTTCTGGGTCTTTGACCCCCATTGTACCAAAAAAAAAAAAACCTACTAACATAGCTATACAAAGATACAAACTTGCTCAGAATTGATTAAACGAAACTGAAAGTTTGTTAGGTACTGATTTGAATACAAAAAGCTACTCAAAAATGGTTAAAGAAAGCTACTGACATAATCATACGAATCTACTAACTCATCCATGAAACTGAAAGCTTCTGAAATTTTTAAAAAGCTACTGATGAGCTTAAAAGAAGATACTCAAACAGTTACGGAAAACTACTAAAATTTTGAAAGAAACTTAATTGGTTATAGATCACATAGGCAGAGAAAGCTACTAATTAACCTAGGCAGAGAAAGCTAGTAACCTAGGCAAAGAAAGCTACTGACAATCAATAAAGAAAGTTACTTACCCAATCTCCAAAAGTTGGAGTTACAAAGTCTTCCTCCCTCAACTCTTCATCTGATGCTACTCCTCTGTTTCTGCCTCTGATGTCATTCATTGCCACTTCCAAGTCTTCCTCTGTCAGCTTTCGGTCAAACATTTCCTATTTTTCATCAAACAAAGTACACACAATGTTAAAGACTAGAACAATATATTTCTAAACTGATTTCTTATTGCAAATTTATTCTTTATTTTTCTTTCTTTACCTCTATCTGCTCGTTGGTTAGTTTCTCCATTTCTTTGTGCAGCTCGACGAGTGACCATCTTATGAAATTTGGCGACCCTAATTCATTTTTCTTGATTGCTCCTCCCATCTTTGTCTTCTTAGCTAACCAATACTGTTACACAACAATAAGAAAAACATTAATTTTGAGGGCTAAATCTACTGATATGTTAATGAAACTAATAGTAGTGGTTACTTACCATGATTAGCGGCAAACAACCTGACAAATTGACATCTTTGTCTTTCTGCTTCTTACATAGACCATTGTGCAGGTGGTCTAATACTAAGGTTGCCCATGAATATCGTCGCCAAGAATTCAATTCGGTGCAAATTTCTACCAACTTCCAGGACAATGTAGAACCTGAGGTGCAGAACAAGAAGGATACGAACAGACTCATGACGATTAGCGATGCCACCTCACTTGCGACTTGATTCCTTGGGTCTTTCAAAGATTCGGCAAGTGCACTATCGACCATCGCTTTTGTCACTTTCTTTGCATCTCCAAAATACTTGTCGATGATGTGATTCTTCGTTGGCTTCTGGTGATGCTTGTTTAGCTCGAATGTGACACCTTCCAATCGCATTCCAAGGCAGATAGCTACATCTTCACGGGTTATTTTCAGTATCCTTTCCCCAAGCAGAAACCCTTTCTAATTGACGTCGTATGTCTTGACCATTCTATGAATGTCCTCATCTACTTTTCTGCATTCATTGTCTTTTAAAAGCCCGTGATGGAAGACATAAATGATCTCCCAGAATGGTGTCCTATTCAACCTCAACATTACATCTGGACTGATCATCCCTTTGTAGGTTTTCATCTTGTCATTGAATGACTGTAGACTTGCTCTATACTGTGGTGTTCAGTCTCTATGTTCAGCCATTTTTCCTTCTGCAAGTAGATACAAACAAAGCTACTGAGGCTACAAACAGAAAATTACAAACAACAAAAATGCTATGTTACTGTGAAAGACTATGAAACCTACTAGCAACGAACACAAAATCTACTACCATAAACTATGAAACCTACTAGCAACAAACAAAGCTACTAAGGCTACAAAAGATACAATAACAACAAAAAAAGCTATGAAATGTTACTGCAAAAGCCCACTAGCAACAAACACAAAATCTACTATCATAAACTATGAATTCTACTAGCAACAATCACAGAATATACTACCATAAACTATGAAACCTACTAGCAACAATCACAAAATCTACTACCAGAAACTACGAAACCTACTAGCAACAAACAAAGCTACTAAGGCTACAGAGAGAAAAAACACAAGAAATGTTACTACCAGAGAGAAAGCACCGACGGAGTTGAGATAGAGATAGAGAGAGAGGTGCCGACGGAGAAAGCTACTGAGAGAGCCGACGGAGAAAGCTACTGAGAGATCCGACGGAGAAAGCTACTGAGAGAGAGAGGTGCTGAAGGAGAGAGCTACTGAGAGAGCGCCGCCGACGGAGAGAGCGCGGCAGTGACAAGTCGAGTCGAGATCGGGATCGAGAGAGAGAGAGAGAGAGAGAGAGAGAGAGAGAGAGAGAGGCGGTTTCTGATTCCAAATGACCTAGAATGTGAAATTGGGTCTGTTTAGATGCCAGTGGCAGAGCTATAATTTCTTTTATTTTTAATGTTTAGAATTTAACACCATTTCTAACCTAGTGGCGTTATAAGAAAAAGAAATATTTGGTGGCCTTAAAGATAAACAAACATTGAAATATTCACTTATCTGTAATTTTCTCTTATTACTACTATCCTGAAAACCAGGAACCCTCTTTGAAACTAACAAGAAAACTAGAATCATTGATGGGTTTATTCATGTATACACCATGTAGCAGTTTCTCAAAAAAAAAAATGTATACACCATGTAGCCTAACCAAAACTCCTCCTTTGTATGAAACAAGCAACAAAAGTGGTATTTATTCAACTCTCAAGTTCTCAATAAGCCATTTCCTGAACACTACAATGTTGTAGTAGCGAAAACTGCGGAGCCCTGGTCTAGGGTTTTCTAGATTTCTGTAGTGCCGCTGGGCGGCTTCAGCGGGTGCTCTGTTCACCTTGTTTTTATCCCACAATGAATATTCTGATCTGGAACTGTCAAGGTATTGTGAATAGAAGAACTAGACATGCTCTGAAGATGTTAATTCAAAAGCATCGCATCAATCTGGTTTTCCTCAGCGAAACTCATTGCACTAAGGAACAACATCAATCTCTTAAGCGCTCTATTGGGCTTCCTCATATTGCTCACTTCGCCCACGTGGAGAAAGCAGGGGGTCTCTCTTTACTCTGGGATGACTCCATCTCGGTTAGGGTTCAAGACGTGGAGCGGTATTATATTGATGCCTATATACAAGCTCCTAACGAGGTGGAGTGGCATTTCAAGGGGTTTTATGGACATCCAGAGACTGGACAACGTCACTTGTCGTGGAATATGTTACGATCTCTAGCCCGAAATCCAGGGGATCTTTGGGTAGTTGCTGGTGATTTCAATGAAATATTGGAGTTGGGAGAGAAGTCAGGAGGCAGGGTGCATAGTCAAAGACAGATGCAGGCGTTTCGGGATGCCCTCTCGGATTGTAACCTGAAGGATATGGGTTCTACTAGAGGATTGTATACGTGGTCTGATTTGAACACATAGGAGATGCTGGACAGGGGCACCTGTACCCCAACCTGGATATCGGAATTCGGTTTTTCACGTGTGGTTAATCTCCACCCCAGTAGGTCAGACCATGTACCCCTACTCTTGGAGGTTCGTAAGGAACAAATGTGCCATGATAAAGTCCGATGTCAATTCCGGTTTGAAGAGATGTGGTGTGCTCATGAGGGCTTCTCGTCCAAGGTGGAGGAGGCTTGGAGTACTCCTTATGGTGGGGAACCTATGCTCCAACTGTGCCGCAAAGTTCGGGGATTAGGGACTCAACTTCTGGATTGGGACAGAACTGTTTTTCGTAGTAGAAGGGAGGAGGTGGAAGGGGTGAGAGCTCAGCTGGGTGCTCTTTTGCAGAAACCTTTTGACCAAAATGATAATGTTCTCAAACTGCAGTGTTCGCAACGTTTGAATGAATTGATGTCCATCGACGAGACTTATTGGAGGCAACGTTCTAGAGCAATTTGGCTTAAGGATGGTGATTGGAACTCCAGATTTTTTCACACGAAAGCTTCAAATAGGCATCAAAAAAATAAGATCAAGGGTCTTTTCGATGAGAATGGGATATGGCAAGAGTATAAAGCCGGTATAGACGGGGTCGTGGTGGATTATTTTCAGAATATGTTCAGTTCCCAACCTTCTGATTTGGAGGCTCAAGACTTAGTTCTTCAGACTATTGAGCCTCGAATCTTGGAAGCTATGAATGTGCTTTTATTGGCTCCATATAGTGTGGAGGAGGTTCGTACTACTTTATTTCAAATGCACCCTTCAAAAGCGCCAGGGCCAGACGGTCTCTCACCTTTTTTCTTCCAGAAATATTGGGATCTTGTCGGACAAGAGGTTAATAATGCGGTGATTTCGACGTTATCCCACTTTGAAATCCCTCCTGACTTGAATTACACCTATGTAGCTCTTATTCCAAAGATCAAGGAAGTTGTGACTATGTCCCATCTTCGACCAATTTCCATATGCAATGTCATTTATAAAATAGCATCAAAGGTTATTGCTAATAGGCTCAAGAGCTTTTTGCCAGATATTATTTCCCCTAACCAAAGTGCGTTTGTTCCTAATCAGTTGATCTCGGATAATAGTCTGGTAGTGTCAGAGCTAGCTCATTACATGCACAAGTTGAGCCGTGGTCAAGAAGGCTTTTTGGCTCTTAAACTAGATATCAGTAAAGTCTACGATAGATTGGAGTGGGGATTCTTGCAGCGCATCATGCTTAAAATGGGGTTTGCTGCTCAATGGGTGGATCTTATCATGTCATGTCTGTCTACGGTACGATTTTCTTTTCTTGTTAATGGCACACCTAGAGGTTATGTTACACCGCAGTGTGGGTTGAGGCAAGGAGATCCCTTGTCTCCCTATTTATTCTTATTATGTGCAGAAGGACTCTCTGCCCTTATATCACATGCGGTGTCTACTGATCAATGGTTGGGATTACGTATTTGTGATGGTGCTCCTACTATTAGTCATCTTTTGTTTGTTGACGATAGTATGCTTTATTCCAATGCAACACCTCAAGATTGTCTTATGGTACGAAATTTGCTAAATATTTATGAAAGAGCTTCTGGGCAACAAGTGAATCTACAGAAGAGTAATGTTGTCTTCAGTGGAAGTGTTTTGCCACATATGAGGGACAGTATGGCCTAGATTCTGGGAGTTCAGGTGATGGATAAGCATGAGAAGTATTTAGGGATCCCGACCCCTGTTGGCAGGTCTAGATCTGATACATTTGCCTATATTAAAGATAACTTGTCCAAAAAATTGACAGGTTGGAGATCTAAATTACTCAGTGCTGCAGGTAGAGAAATTCTAATCAAAGTGGTAGCTCAGGCAGTACCGTTATACACAATGAATTGTTACTTACTACCTCAGAATCTTATTCAGGAGCTTCACCAACTGTGTGCCCAATTTTAGTGGGGAAGTATGGAAGAGAAGAAGACAATGCATTGGAGGGCTTGGGATGAGCTTTGTAAACCTAATAGTTTGGGAGGTATGGGTTTTCGACATCTTTTTGCTTTCAATTTGGCGATGTTAGCTAAGCAAGGGTGGCGGCTACTTCAAAGTCCTGATTCTTTGATTGGCCAACTTTTCAAAGCTCTATATTTTCCCCATAGTACTTTTTGGGAAGCTAATCTAGGCATACAGCCTTCATACACTTGGCGGAGTATTTTACAGGGTCGTGACATTCTTAAAGTTGGTATTAAACAACATGTTAGTAATGGTTTCACTACTAATATATGGCTGGATCCATGGCTAATGGGAGAGGATTTGAGTGCTTTCTTCTCGGACATAGTGACTACTGTAGCTGATTTTCTCAGTTCCCCGGGTATGTGGAATGCCACCCTATTATCAGAACTGTTTCCTTTTCACATTGTTCAGAAGATCCTTTCTATTCCCCTTAGTCCCCGGGAATCATGAGGATAGGTGGATTTGGGATGGTGATAAAAGAGGTTGGTTCACGGTTAAATCAGCCTATCATATTGCTCGGGATCGGATTCTTTAGGATTCGTCCACACCTAATCCAAGTGCTGCACTTTGGCGTCAGTTGTGGAAAGCGCCAGTCCCAGGTAGTTTAAAGATCTGTGCATGGAAAGCAGCCTCCAATGTTCTTCCTACTCGGAGTAGGCTTCGTGACCGTGGTATTGATTTAGATACCCAATGCCCTCTCTGTGATGAAGAAATAGAGACTCCTTTGCATGCGGTTCTAGATTGTCCCCATGCCACTAGTTTGTTTCAGGGTGCCAACCTCCCATTATACACGGCCCCTACAAGTGTTGCAAACTGGCTTTTGTTGGCCTCTTTCGTCGAGTCCTCAGTCTTTTGCCTATTACTTGATGATTTTGTGGGCTATTTGGAGAAATAGAAACGCTAAAGTTTGGAAGGGTGATTTTAAACAAGCGTCTCAGATTGTTCCAATGACTTTGGGTTGGTTGGAAGAATTTAAAGCTGCTCGTTCTTCTACCCAGTCGGGTTTGGCTGCTAGGCCGGTTCATAGGTGGACGAAACCTCCTTTGGGCTTCGTTAAACTGAATGTTAATGCTACCTTTGATCAAGGCTCAGGTCGCTCGGGGTTAGGTGGGGTGTTTAGGGACCATGACGGGCATGGGTTTCGGCACTCTATCACGTTGGCTCAATCAGCTCGACATGCGGAGCTGCTCGCTCTAGTTCTAGGAGTGCAGCTGGCTGTTGAGAATAATCTTACCCCCTTGATTGTGGAAACAGATTGTTTTGATTTGGTGTCCGGATTAGCGTCTGCTGCACTAGATGGGTCGGACCTCGGCTTCTTGCTGGAAGATTTGCGGGTTTTATTGCATGAGGCGTTGGGAGCTCGTGTCCTCAAGGTTGGAAGACAGGCCAATGGTGTGGCTCATGTCTTGGCTCAGGAGGGTAAGAATGTTGATTTTCAAATAGATTTCTTTTCATATCTTCGTCCGTCTGTGGAGGCTATATTAATCTCTGATTGTAATGATTCTCAATCAATGAATTAGTCTTTCATTCCCCTCAAAAAAAAAAAAAAAAAAAAAAAAAAAAAAAACATTGCCTGAAACCTACTGATTCTCTTTAAATGAAAAATTAGAATTATAACATACCTCTTGGCAGCTTCTACCACAGAACCAAGACTCGAGTATGGCCTCTAGCTAGATAAATGCATTTTTCTTTCAGACATGCCCCATGATCTGTTATTAAAAGTTAAAGTCCTAAGGTAAGGTAGACATCCAACCTCCAGTGACCCAAAGGAAACGGTAATTTTGACTCCAGAATAAGATGTTTCACAACTATGAATACTGAAAGCATGGGAGTAAACCTTGCATAATCTGGTAATATGGATCTCCACCTGGTTACTAGTTCAACTCGATCACTTCCAAAAATTTTAATGTCATCAAGTAATGACGAATTCATTATTCAGTTTTTCGGTTTTTTTTTTTTCCTTTTAAATTTTCTTCTTTGATTCAGTTGCCTTGGAAAAACCTAATTGGCCATGCTATTTAACTGTATATGAAAGATAATCTAAAAACAGGAAACTTACATCTCCCGCTAACTCTGTGAACATATAAATCCATCAGAAGCAGTTGAAGCCTCCTTATATACATTGAAATCACCAAATATCCAAAAGGTGCAGTTTTGGCAATACCAGCTGCCTCAAGACGCTCCTGGAGTTGAAAACCGCAAAACAAATCATTGTTTCACAGAAGTAAGAATCTCCAAAGAAGAAGATGCATTCAACCAAAACACTTACAAGTATGCAGAAACAAAAGGTATCAAAGTTGATCTCCTGGAAGTTCAGAAACAAAATGACAGATTTCTAAAAAGAAATTCAAACCATAAATGATTAACATGATAACCTTTCCTCTCATGAAATCGAGACATAACATGAGAAGAATGCTGAATACTCATCACAAGTGGACAGAGAATGGCGCATTTGCATACAGATGTAACCCTTTACATAAGTTTAGGCCTTGACCAATTGCAGCATTTCAATTCAAAAGCTGCAATTGAAAGTTGTAAAGAAATACCTAGTTGGGGAAGAACCGAATTAGAAGCGTACTTAATTACTTGTATAAGGTAAGTTAGAGACACCAAAATGGTCTGAAGGAAAAAAAAGGAAAAGGAAAAAAAAAAGAAAAAAAAAAGGTAGTTCCTATGAAGGTACAGGGCCACTTAGTCTAACCATTGTGTCTATTTAACAATGAGACCAACTTGTTCGAATACACAGCCACATCAAACTGTATAACCTTTATACTATGATGTGAAATTTCAGATTGATGTTGAACATATACTGACCTAAGAATAAGGGAAAAGAAGATGTTTCCATGAACAAGAAAGAAAAAGACGTCAACTCCAATTGCATTACATGCAGCATAGCTAACACATGAATATGTGGAATAGAATATGATCAACGATCAGTAATCTGTCACGTATATGTAATTCATCATCGCTAATGCTTCATTGCAAGCATTTCTAAATCAGTGAGTTCGCTGAACTTTGATAAGGAGCATTATTTCATGTATATACCCTTTACATAATGCATTAGCCATTCAGCTTCATTTTCGAAAACCAATGTCTGCAGAAGCTTTGAGTTCAAGATTAACACTGAAAAGGGTTGGCCTGCTGCAAATTCTCAAACTTCTACCCGAATCCAAAGCTTTATTAAAGACCATTCCCTAAAATTCCATGTAGTCCTCAAGACTTGAGATCAACTACATATAATAGAATCAATAACCAAAAAATAATACACATCAAATGTGCAAAAGCGAACCTGCAGAGACTTATTGATAGCAGCAACATAAAACATTCAGTTGTGGAGAATCTGCACAATGTCAAAAGAGAAGAAGATGAGGCAAAAACAAAACAGAGGTATATTCTAAATTGGTAAGATATATATATATAATTTTTTTTTTTTTCCTTTTTTTCTTTTGGGTTTTGGAGTTTAAGGAACAAACACTACAACACGGCACCGAATTTTTAGTTAACAGAACGATAGCAGAAAAAAACTTCGCCGCTTTTTGTGGAAGAGAAGAGGCCGAGTCATTGGGCCCACTTTGGTTTTGGTTTTGGTTCGTTGCCCTACTCCATTGTGTAAACCCAAGCTAGCTATACTATATATAATCATATATATATAGAATATCTCTAGGGTGCTAAGTTTGATATTTGTGCCGGCAGCCAGCCATGAGCGGTGGTGGTGATAGTTTTCCTGCTGCTTCAAAAAGAACTTTCTTTCGAGCTCTGAATGGTACTAGTATTGATAATCTCCCCGATGAGGTATTGATTGAAATCCTTTGTCGACTTCCTTGCTACAAATTCGTTTCTCAATGCAAGTTTGTGTCCAACCGCTGGTGCACTCTCACATCCAATCCTCTCTTTATTCGCCGGTTTCTAAGTCTCCAAAGTGATCGTAAGACAAACCGTACCCTGATAAACAGAAGGGGAGAAGAGTTCCTTAATAGAATGTCTTCGTCCTCTCAGCCGCTAAGTCCATTGTTCAAAAGAATTATGAGTTTCCATGGTCTGAAAGAAGAGCCGGTCGTGGAAGGTACATATAATGACCTAGTTTTGTGCTGCGCAAGCAAATATGAACAACGTGATTACTACATCTGCAATCCATACACAATGCAATGGCTTCCTCTTCCTCCCCCACCTCAACTAGTCCATTATGCGCCGGTGGGATTTACCTGCGATCTTCGCTATTATAACTGCAACAAAGAAAATGAGGTCCAGCTTAATGCCGAGTATCGGTGTGTTGTAGTGAGATTGATCTTGCCTTGTGGTCAGCGATTTTCATGCAAATTCAAAGTGCAGCTATTCTCTTCCGAGACTGGTGAATGGAAAGAGTCAATTGTATCATCCCCATCGCCTGTTGGTGTTGAGATTGCTATCGATCGTAAGGTAATATCACCGTTCGCTTACAAGGGAATGCTATTTTGGGGTGATTTTGGCTGTGAACGCCGTTTTCTTATTGGATTGGATCCCTTCATGATCAACAGCACTATTAGTACTAATGGTGGTGATACAATTGATCACTATAAATGCCGTTTTATAGAATTCAGACATGACTTTTCTCCCCCAGTGAGGTGCCTGGGTGAGTACAGAGGTTGTTTGCGCATGGGCAGCCCCAATAGTGAAGGTCTTTTTACTTTTCACGATTTGACTGAAGAAGAAACGCATGGTGCACGACGTGCAATTGTGAAATATTTGAAATTGGAAACTATAAAGAACTTTCACTTCATGACCACTGCAATGTATCATGGGCATTACTGTTATTTTCAGGTGCTGGCTATTGATCCGAATAATGAAGATATCTTGTATGTCCAAAAACTTGATGATGAATTAGATGGCAAGCAAGACGGAGACATTTTCAGGTGCAACATTACTACAAATGGGTACTCCAGGATAAATTGCTTCCCGATAGATGAAAAGCATCGAATTGAGTTGTCGTATGTCCACTTCCCACTTGTTGTGCCATGGTGGCCGACACCACTTCCTAGACTACCACAACACATGCGCGCAGCCCACCTGAATCCTCAATCTTCATGGAACCCTTGAAAAATGGTGGATAGATGGATGGTGAAGCACATGATTCTTGGTTTTGATTTTGTCTCCTACAACATTAGGTGATTTATGTGTCAAAAAAAAACAATGACCTCAAGATTTCTAACTCTGAGCACATTTCAAAAGGTAATTTTTACTTTGAGCACATTTCAAAAGGTAATTTTTTGTGAAACATCGGGACCAAAGTTACAATTCAATAGGAATATGTACTTCTATACAAAGAAGTCATTTTAGCTAGTAGATTTTTTGCTAGAGAAGTTGTTTTTAATTGTTTCACTTGTTTTGAACTCGAATTTTCTCATAAAGATTATGTTTTAATTTTGTGCAAAATTGAGTTGCTTATTGGCCCAAAGTGCTTTCTCTTTCTGGGTTATAAATGCTGTGGGGTTTAACAGTGAAGCAATCAGTGGGATCACATTGGTTTTGGGTGTAATTTTGGTCTTTTTTTGGTTACTGGGGAAAACTCAAATAGAATGCATCGAGTTATTGTGTACCGAGTTGAGTTTGAGTATGTGAATTAGTTTGGATTTTTTTGATGGTTTTTAGAAGGCAAAGGATGTGTAAGATTGTTTATATTATTATTATTTTGTTTATGTTTTTTTTTTTTAGAATACAAGGTGTAAGATTGTTAAGGTGTTTAGCATTAAAAACAGAGGAGATGTTTTTCTTTAAAAACAGAGGAGATTTTGTGTATAATGTAACTTGGGCAATGAAATTTCGTCCTCGAATTTTAAAGTAAGTTGATGGCAATAACGAACAAATAGGTTCATAATATAGGGGCGGTAACTCATGTTATTCTTACAATAACCAAATGTTAAACGAGTAATATGGTTGCATTTGTTTGGCATGCTTGATTTGTTTTGGCAGGACTGTTACACATTCTTACCAAAACGTTTATATTCTTTTGTTAAAATCTATCCAAGTGCAGGTGATGCTATCCAAGTGCAGGTGATGAAATCTATTTATGAATCACCCAGAACAAAATCGCCTTTTATATTATTAGAGTATGAATGTTTAGTCCTAGTTTATTGAACTCTGACCAAATAATATGGTCCAATTCTCTCAACTTCACATATAACACAGTAAGACAATATCTCTTGTTTACCAACTCGACTGTGACATTTAGACTGATTAATAATTCATCGTAGAAATCATAGCAGCTACTATAGTACAAGCGGAAGAGAAGGTCTCTACCTTCATACCCACTTTTTAAAGGACAAGCGCGCAATTTAACCCTATAAAATATAGTTGTCAGTATAGAATAAGTAGGGATCGTTCTAACTGGGGATTGAGAGTACACTTGTAATTGCAAAAACAAGTAAATAATTAATAAAATAAGAAGTATTATTTACAAAAATAAAACAAAGAATGAAAATATATACAAGTAAACACAAATAGGGAGTTTTAGAATTATTAAATCAAAAATTAAAATAAATAAAATAAAGAAAATATAAAAACACATATACAAGGGTAGAACGTAAGGAATAAAAAACAAAACCACATCCATATGCATGAAATCCAATTATAATTCCTATAGTTGATCTTCTATGTCATGAGAAAGAAGTTGACCATGTGAAACATTAGTAAACAAACAATTTCTCATATTTTACTTCCTTCAATATTTAATCTAAGTGAAAGCACCTAAATTAAACCTATTGAACATGCAGTCATAGTCTAGAAAGCTAGCTACTCAAGAACACATTCAACGCATGAAGAACAAAGAAAGGATGTCAACCAAAGTGCACAACCTAGTATGAAAAAGTTCATCTATTTGCAATCCTCCTTAATTGATTCCGACTTTTGTCCAAAGCCTTTACTACTTAAATCTAGCTCTAATTACATGCATATATCCTAAGTTGGCTACCAAAGAACATAAACATGCAAAAGTTTTCTGTAATACAAAATCAATTAAGCAATCTCACATAAGCAACATATAAATCAACATAAAGAAATCACAACTTTATTTCAAAACATATAAACGGGCTTTAAACTTTGTCCTTAACGTCATGTTAACTAGAATTCATAACTCTACGAATCAAACAAAGGAAAACAAAAGAAAGTATGAAATACACCATGAAAGATGGATGATAAGCCTTGAGACGAAGAACTTGAAGATCCTTGAAAGCAAGCAATCTTCTAGGGACGACACAAGGGTGGATGATGGCTAAGATCTTGATGTATTGCATCACTTCTTCTCCTCCTTGGTTGAGACGCAGAGCTTCTGAACACTAGAGAATAGAGAGAATTTTTCTGATGTTTATTTTCTGAGGGAGAGAGGTGTGTTGTGGTGTAGCATAGGGGGGTTTATATAGAGGGACGGCCAAACTTCATGATCCTTCTTTTAATTTCCCAAGGAATTAATCTGATAATGCCACGCAGCTTCGACCAATCACGTAGCGCCACGTCAGCTCTGTTGTGTCATCCAACTAATCAAAAAGCTCCAAAATAACTCCCTAATATATTGATTTCCAATTATTTAATCTGATTTTATTCATAAATTTTGGTCAAATATCTAGGCATGAACCTAGACAATATATCTGGACGCATTTTGAACATTTTCTCCCTTAAATCTCTCCATGGCTTTATCCTTAATGTCCTCCCCTTCATTTTCTCTTGATTTTCACATTAATACTGCAAATTTTAATTCCTTAATTTCGGCCAATATATCTCGAGGGAATTGAGGAACGAATCTGGACTTGTTTCAAGCCTTATCTTTGTTGCACAATCCTTGAAACTCTCCCAAAATTTTCTCAACGTAATCTCCTTGATTTTCACATTGTCTCCATCATTTCCCATGGCAAAAATCAGATTTAATCTCCCAAAATATCTCCAACGTCATCTTCTCTTAATAATTCACGGCAATTAAGGATTTATTCTCCAAAAATCTCTCTTTGACGTCCACAAAACCCTAAATCCAATGGGCCTTCTCCATTTGCCGAAAATCCAAATTAATCTAGAAGATTCTTGGGCCTCCATGTGTCATCTTCAAGCCATGATGTCTCCTAGTGCCTCCAGGACTCTTCTCTCAACATCATTTTTCTTCATTATTTCGACAATACTTCCTGGTTGGCTTAGGAGTCTTGCTTTATTTGCTCCAAAGGACTTGAAAATAAAAACTATTACTAAAAATAGAAACTTCCTAAAAATAGTAACTTTCCTAAACAAGAATAATTCATTTAAGGAAATAACTAAGTAAATATGAAGAAATAACACTTAAAACGTCGCATTAAAATGCTCCTATCATTTCAAAAGATACTTTTCTTTTCTTCCCAATTTCACGATTTAAACAGATCACAGTGCAATTGAATAAGACCTCATCAATTGCACACGAGTACCGCCCTTTATGGTGGGACAGGGAATGGGAGAAAAATATGTACGGGAGGAGGCTAAGCTAGAGGGCAGGTATGGATGATTACTCTAGCTACTTATATCAACTTCTTCCTGAACTTCAGTAACATACTTGTCAAGTTTTTAAAACAATCAAAATATAGGCAAGAGTTTTGCCAAATAACAATCTCTTAGCAACCATACTTGTATCAAGTATTAGATACAGTTAAAATGGCAGTCACTCAATAGTCCACAAGTCAACCTGATCAGTGATCATAAATGATTCTCACAAGCGAACTGATCATATATGTTTCACAACCAGAGAAAATAGTATATTTGTCATAAAAAAACAAAAAACAAAAAAATAGTATCTTCGTTTTTTATTTCCTTTTTTTTTACCCTCTTTATCTTGGTTAGGCCCTATATCTCTCGAATTAAGGCCATCGAGAACACCCTGTACTAAGCGGAATCCCGATTGGGTTTTGGGTCTTTCACCCTAGGGAGGCACATCCCTACTTAATTATCCGCTCGAATCTACGAGCCCCAATCAGGTTTAGGGTCTTTCACCCAAGGGAGGTACAATCCCTACTTAATTATCCCGGGCCTAACCAGATTAAATTTATTTAAATGAAACTTCACTTTTCCATTTAGATTCATCGAATCCCCATCTTTTATCTAAACCACATCTTTCAATGAAACCATAACTGATCTGAAATTACAAACTCCTCCATCACTTATGCAAACAAAAAGAACGTACTGAAGCATAAAGCTAATTACACATATTTTAACCAACATACTGATGCCATGTAAAACTGATATATAAATAAACTAAAAGTAGCTTACCTGCAGTCCAGAGGTTATTGTGTCCCTCACATCAATCCAATATCAAAATACATAAATACAGGTCCAGAGAAATAAAAGATAATAAACACTTAAGCAATATGGTTTAGGCACCCAAATAATAGAAGCAACTAACCAGGCCTTCATCACAGCACCCAAAATCAACCAAATTAACAGCAAAGTGAAGTAATAGCAGAATATAAATATAGCATCTCAATTAGGGGCACTATCCACCATGGAACTGTATCTTGCACGATCCTCAAAGCTTGCACCTACAGCATACATATAAGTGTGTATACAAATGGACGTATATATAAAAATGTATATTAGTATTGCAAGCAAACCATAAGGCCACTTGAATAAGAAGAGACAAGTACCGAACCATGCCCAAGGTCTCCCAACTTAAAAGGTTAATCGAATCCATATCCTTTAAATTGAATGAGTAAACAATAATTCAAGTCATAGAGTGTAATCAGTAAGAAACAAAGTACAACTGTACTACCTTCTCTTTGTAACCTGATAATGTGTTCAACTTTCTGCACTAATATGCATACTACAGTCAAATAAGTAACTCAGTAAGCAAGAAACCATACAATAAGGTTAATTTATGATGAAAATAAAATTAAGTGAACCTTTTCAAATCCATATACATGATCTTGAACACCAAGAAGAAGACAGTATACAATAAAAATATAACAGAAGCAACTAACCAAGATTTATACCAGCGAGTGAAGCGATGATAGAACAAATATAATCTCCTCAATTATGACACAAACAGGTAAACTAACAGACCCCAATTTAGGCTTCTATGACAATACCTTCCTGTAAAGTAGAAGCCCCGAAACACTCCAGCAACATTACCTTGCAGTAAAGTGGAAGCCCTTCTTTTTGAACCTATTTTCTGTTACAAAACTGGATCATCGAAGCTTTGATAAATTCCTATCTTAGTTGCTCAAACCAAGTTCAATCATAGAACCATGAGATCAACCATAGTACAGGATATCTATGTATATATCCAATCAAGCACACAAATTAGATATATATATATATATATATATAGTTACAATTCCTTTTTTTTTTTTTTTGTATTTGTTTCAATTTTTTTGTTATTATCAGGCACAGAGTAAAAACAAATTGCACAATCAAATTCTTTATTCATAAGTGCATCACTTTTAGTATCAATTACCGAAAGTGGCAACTGACAATATTAGACAAATTATCCGAATATGCCAAGGAAGGGATTTAGATGATAACATTTAGTTTCAAATCAGAATCTAACTTTATTGATCGAAATTTGTCATACTAATCAACAACGGACAAAAAGATACATATCAAGGAAACAGAAGAATAAAAGATCCAACTACTGGTTTTGAACTTTATCATCTTAACACCTCAGAAAACAAAGTTTTGATTTTTCAATCATAAGAGAGATTTCAGATCAAGTTGGACCCGTTAACTCTACGGTAAGCCAGTAATAACAAATTTATTTATTTATTTTTATTTTTATTTTTTTGTGGTATATATCAGACCCAGCTGCATCAAGAACCGGTAACTTCACACATATAACTCCTTATAATCTTAACAACACAAAACAAAAACCGCTTCAAAGAATCATGTTGCACGCACGTGAAACAAAACCAGAGACCAAAGACATCAACATGAAATAATTCAATGCAATCAATTCCATTTCTCCCACAGGTCATACCTTAGAAATCATATCCCTGCTCTAATACCATTTGTAACACCCCGAATCCGGATAAAACGAAAGAGTGAATTAAAAACAAAATCAATCTAACTCAAATCCTTTAAATTGAGTTTCTTCTTACTATTATCATTATTATCTGGAACATCCATTGAAAACGAAGCAAAAGCACACGACCTACAAGATCAATACCTGGATCGTTCGTTCGATCTCACCACCGTCTTCGATTGATCACCATCAGCGGTTGCAAGGGCAAGAAGGGACCAGAATCACTTCATGAGCCTAGCTGAAACCATCGTCAAACCACCAAAATCTATGGTCTGGGGACGTTGAGACGTCATAAGCCAGCAAGCAGAGAAAGAGTGGACACAGGAAAGATCCAGAGTACCCCTTTTCTCTCTCTCCCTTCTTTCTGGTCTGTACGAGTATTTAACCCTAATGAAGTCAAACTTTTAAATGGTCCTGATCAGGCGGTGGAAGAATGAACGGCCCTCATTGCAACATCTCATATTGCTCTTGATAATATATTTTCTTTTTCTTCAATATTAATTTGGGTGTCTAAAAAGTTTTACAACCATTCATACAGATGTGTTTTGTCAAACTCAAAACCTGCAACATTTGAATTTTTCAGCTTTATCTGACACTTTGAATTTTTCTTCTACATTTTTAAAGTGTTCCCTACCATACTCAAACTCAGGTATACTACCTCTCACAGCTTCTGTCATAGATTTCTTCATAATTACTAGGGTCAATCTATTGTGTTCGTGCCATTGATGGTACCTATCTTTCACATCCTTGCTGGTAGAAGGTGTTGGTTCAGCTGGTGGATCTTCCTTAAGGGCATGGTCATAATCTATCATGCCTAAATGCAGCTCTATATCTTGCTTCCATCTTTTATAATTTGATCCCTTTAAGCTCTCAATTTGTGATAAAGTAATCTGGGGTTCACATCCAAAACCAATTGGCAATGGATGGAGTGGCCCAAATCCTTATAAACCCATAGGCAAGGTCCCATTTTTCCCATGTGGGATGACATATATTCTCAACACGCCCCCGCACGTGTGGCGAATTTTCAAGCCATACACGTGGACAACTTTGGGTGACGTGGAGCCCGTGTGGCCATTAGGCATGCACACGTGGGTAACCCGCTCTGATACCATGATAAAGTAATCTGGGGTTCACATCCAAAACCAATTGGCAATGGATGGAGTGGCCCAAATCCTTATAAACCCATAGGCAAGGTCCCATTTTTCCCATGTGGGATGACATATATTCTCAACAATTTGATGAAACCCTAGAGGAAGGTTAATGGCTGTAGCAAAACATTAAAAAGGTTCTAGAATGATTTAGTAAGAAATTTATAAATTTGAATTCATGGCATTAAACTGAAGTGCCCCCAAATAATACATAAGGTGTCTGCCTTACCTAGAGTGGCAAAAGACATATCGACACTAACTGAATCATATAACCAGAATATCAAAACAAACAACTATAGGTTTATTAGATTATGTCAACACCTGGATTGGCAAGAAGAACAACCTCTAGCAACCAGTGAATGCATTTTGATTTTCTGTTATACGCTAATATTGAACCAAAGAGATGTGAATGTTTAAAACTCCTAAAGGAAGCAAAGACACAAACAATTAGATTCAATATTACAAGCTGTTGATCCAATACTCATATTTAATTATGATTCTTTAACGAAAGATATTTGAAGTTTTATGTGCCTTGAGTTCTGTTAAAGTATGGTCACCAAGACATTTCAGTAACGTAAAACAGGGAGTTATATATTTATAATTGTGAACAAACAATAAGTAGATGCAGAAGCTCAAGAAATCCAGAACACCTAACCAATCAAGTGGGATATATATAAAAAGCAATGAGCTGGGAATACTCAAACCTACAATTCTAAGCAATCACAGTAATCACATATATGCCAACAAGGCTAAGGAACAGAAGACAAAACATATTTGAATTGATATAAGATTTGATTCACTTCAACTTTGTCTTTTGCAGTACGAAAACTTTATTTGCTTCTTGTTTGATAAAGAGAGACCAATCAAAACAACGTTATGAAGTTTTACAATTTTAGTAGTAAGACAAACAATGAACAATGATTACAAGGAGAAGCAGACACAAAACCAATTAATCACAGAATACTGAGATAGAGGATAAGTACTCTAATGAACAAGAATACTGAAAACACACAAAACCAATTAATCACAGCAGTCATATGCCTCAACAAGACTAATGAACAAGAATAAACATAAAAACTTAGAAATGTAAATCGATTTATTTCAAGAGTTGTTTGCAGCAGTTCGAAAGCAATACCAGGATAGATAAAAATTTATGCTTCTTGTCGATGAAGAGAGAGACCAATCCAAAACCCGTATAACAGCTTTCAGGGCTGTCCGATCACGATTCCGATCATAGTTCAACAAAATTGAGGCGGAAAAACCATGACAGAGATCGCCATCGAAAAACCCTAGAAATTTGGAAATCAAATTTGGGGCCGGCCGTTAATTTGAGTAACGACATTCAGAAGCGGGTCTTGGGTTTGTCTCCAAGTGGGTTCTAGGCCCAACCAAAACTATACACAAGCAACTCTTTTTTTTTTCCTTTTCTTTTTAGGGTGAAAACAAATATATTTTCTGTTTTAGGTTCTTAATTGAGCGCAATGTCTCTGATACCAATTGTAAGATATAATCTAGATAGTCATACAAATCTACGTTGTACTTAAACATAAGAACACGCTCACATATGCAATATCTTTGTGTCAAAAATACTATCTTGAAAAAGACATGCTTGATCTTCTCCTCTGAACAATCTGATGAAGACAATCTTACCAATAGGGTAGAGAACTTGAATGCTTGCATGTGATTGTTAGAGCAGGGATCAAGGTCAATATATAGGTTGAGTATTGGATGCCTCCCATAAAGGTTTCCTAATCCTTTACATTTAGGCCAACCTATTTCTAGTTCTATATGCAATTAGGTATATCTCATTAGCAAAGTAACCTCTTAATATCAATAAGAAATAAACATGGTTTTAATGAACATTAGGAATGTCATACTTGGTAAGAAGACAACTTAATTGTCATGACTCTTAATAAATATTGTGAAGCCTTACATTGGTTTTTCAACCATAAACAAGTCATTCAATGGTGGAAAGCCACGAAGCAACTACTTGTGACATGCCTTTTGTGGCTTGAGAGGATGGCAGTTGAACAAAATCCAAAAGCTACAATCAGAGCTAGCTCCCCTACTATTGACAAACTTGATCCTTGTAGAACCAACAGAGCCACAACGGGAGACCATGAAAAACAGACAACAATGGTTATCTTGCACACTAGGCTCAACACACAATCCTATAAATTTGGCGAAGCCTGATTTGGAATTTATCAGCTGATACCGACCTTGAAACCTAATGATAAAAGGCAAGGTCTTGATAATGTTGCTGAAGACCTAAGAGTTTCGGTAGTGCAAAGTTCTTAAAGAGAGAGAACATTTTAACCACTTGTAAAATGACAATTGGACAAGTCACTAAGTTTTATCTTCACCAAATAAGATTTGTACCCTATATCAATTGTATTAATGATTGCATTCATTCTTGATGTTGGTTTTAATTTAATAAGGAATTTAGGCCAAAAGCAATTTATTGGTTCCCATAACTCTTCAAAATGGGACAACCAAACGTATTTTCTCATTATTAATTATAATGCTACCACTTGGGATGGTTGTGGAAAAAACATATCAGCATCATTTAACCTTTACTCCATCAGTTTGACCCGTTTATTCTGGAAATATCATATCATGATCACATCAAGCAACCAAATATTTTATGTATGTGGAAGTCACAATCCAACGATTTTTGAAGTGGGCTTTATTTATTTATTTTCATGAAACAAGTATAATATGGTTTTGTTTGTTTTTTTTATTTTTATAAAGGAATGTGGATTTTATTAACTCATGTCAAGATGGTCATTACATATCATTATGCTGCCTTCGACTAGACAGATCAAGAAGTTGTAATAAGAGAACTACCGTGATACATATAAACAAACCACCTATATTCGAACTAACCGCTCACTTATTAAAAGCGAGCCTATAAACTATGGAAAATAGCAAGACATAGTAAATAGGCCCCTACCACACCTATCTATATTTTTTCCTCGCCCTTCAAGCTAGGGCTAGGAGGTTCTGTCAAGCACAATTGCTTCCTGGTCCATAGAGAGATTGGGCCTCACAACAAAGTGAAGCGAGCCCCATAGTTGTCCAAACTTTTGAAGACCCGAATGGACTCGAATGCTTCATTAATGAGCCCAAGCCCATTAGCTTCCTTCCTCTTTTTTTTTTTGGCCCACAACATTGAGCCCATTTCCAAGAGCCATAAGCATAGGCCTAATTGTTTGATCTAGCCCAATTAGGTCCAACCCCAATATCCCACAGGCAGCAGCATGCCTGCCATAGTTTCCGACCTCGCCGTCGTAGGGAAGTATCCCGCCAGTCGCACGACCCCTTGGAACACAGCCAAAGACACTCCTAGCCACGACCATACCAGCCACTTGGGCCCACCACCATGCAACCATCATGTGAACCATCAAGAACTAGGCTCAGAACACCCAGATCAAGCATGTTATCTTCATTAGCTCCAGGCGAATCCCATCGTACATCATTCCTGCCGGCAGCTTCAGTCTTATTTCGCCACCCGTCCGCGCCTTATATGACGGCGTCAACGCCGTTGAAGTCACAAGGAGAGAGTTAGAGGTCTCTGGCCTCAAGATCGCATCACCACCACCACCATATCCCTGGACCCAGCCATCATGTCGAGACTTCTGGAAATCGGGCTGCTTCCAATCAGGCCACCACTCATTAGACCACCACCACGATTTCAGGTCACTATTGAGTATAAAATTACCCTTCCAAGAGGGCAGTGCCACAATTGACAAATAAGGAGGATTATGCCCGTCTCCCGCAAAGGCATCAGATGAGAGGAAGAGGATTGGACCTATAGGTTTTGGATTTGGAAGGCGATCGGAACCGCCGTATGCGTCGCCGACATCAGTAGACAGCGTTAGGGTTAACGCTAGAACCAGTGTCGCTAGAGAGAATAGGGTCATTTTTTCCCTCATTTTTTACTTCTCTAATATGGTTTTGTTATTGTTAAGTTTTTGTTAAAATAAGAAAAGGAGAACCACGTACGTTCCTAATTTTTCTTCTTGGGTAACAAGGAGAACTACCTAATTCATGTTTATGGTTTCTAATTTTTGAAGTACGATGAATTCTTAGAGTTTAATTTTTTGGACCAAAAGAAATATAGCCTTACCTCTTTTTTTTTGTTTTGGCCCTTTTGTCTCTGCAATATTTGCTATTTGTTAAAGCTTACAAAAGTCCTTGTATGTGATGTTGTGTGGGGACAATTGTTCAAAGAAGGCAGCGCATCACAAGTCCACACAAATCATTTTCACAATTTTTCTTTTGGTCTTTTAAACCACATGGGAGGGTAAGTCGAAAAAAGAAGAGATGTATGAAAGAATT
The DNA here is from genome assembly GCF_002994745.2 of Rosa chinensis. Taxonomy (NCBI): domain Eukaryota; kingdom Viridiplantae; phylum Streptophyta; class Magnoliopsida; order Rosales; family Rosaceae; genus Rosa; species Rosa chinensis. The sequence continues at coordinate 42,180,441 of NC_037094.1, read as the reverse complement.
GTATCAAAATACAGTTAGATGTTTGTTCAATCTATACATTCTACTAGGGGTGTATTTATTTAAGAGTCTACAAGATTTTTTTGTATTTTGAAAGTCTACCGGTGTTCAATTGAGATTTTAAATTGTTAAAATCTTGATGTATTCAATTAAGATTTAAAATTATCTATTCAAATTTGCAGATATTCAAAAGTATACGGATTTTTAAAGATTTCATTAAATGCTGGATTTTGGAGGATTTTATAGTGCTTTTTGTACATATCAAAACTCAAAAACAATCCAACCACTTCCCAAGATATTTTAATGGATTATTTCCGTCTCAAATAATGAAGAAGCTCTTTACCCAAAAAAAAAAAAAGCAGCTCTCAATAGGTGACACTCATCCATTTTATCTTAGACTTATCTTCCCACTATTCTCCTCTGCCTTTGCCTCTACTCTCATCTAATAATTTTATTTTTATTTTTATCACTATAGCTCTAGAAGCCTTAATCTTTCTAGCTAATTAAGCTTATTTTAAATGGTATTGTTAAGATGATACATACACACATGTTTTTTTTTTTTTTAATTATACCCGAAGCCAGTTGCTTATATATATATATACATATATTCATCTAAAGCCAGAATAGGACATACACACATGTTTATTTTGTAAATTAGATATGAAATAAATTATGTCATTAGTTTACTGCTTTATTTTTTGTGTAACATTTTGGTTGATTAGTTTTCTCTTATTATTCATATATCATTATACATAACATAAAGAATGGTAGATTGCCCCATATATATATATATATATATATATATAGAGAGAGAGAGAGAGAGAGAGAGACACACACACACACACACACACAAGTGTTTGTCACTGATATAACATTATCGTTGGATCCATACATCCATTGCTTTTAAAGAAGAAGAAAAAAAAAATTAACCTACCAAAAACATCATAAGGACTTCTAAAACCTAAACAAATACTAGTAAATCAATCTATTAGAATCAATCAAAGTCCATATAAAATTTAAACAATCCGTGAATTAAGTAAATCCATGCATTATAAAAACTCAAACAAAATCTTTTAAAATCTGAATTGAATACACTCTCCCTATATATATATATATATATATATATATATATATATATATTCTTTTTTTAGGGGAATGGAAGACTGATCCATTGATATTAAAATCATACTATTACAAATAAATGCTTGAATAAAACGACTAAAATCCAAAATGAACCTCCAAAAAAACTAAAATCCTAAAGGAACTGCAAAACTAAAATGCAGAAATTAAAAACTCCCTATCCCTACACTGCCCTAAAATGGAACCACTGAATTGAACATCTTGACGCCTAAGACCTTCATGGCGTACGTCGCAACACTCAACACAGCCACAACAACATTCAAGGAACAGTACAGGGTAAAGAGCAGGATAAGCCACCTCCCAGAAATCTCAAAACCCAGCCCAACCCAAGTGTAGGAGGAAAGGGGAACTGAACCAACTAGGCCCAGGTCACCAGCCTGCATATGCAGCCCAGATTGGTAGAGGCCCAAAAGCCACTACCCAAACCCTTCGCCTCCCACCCCTAGATCCACCGGTTCTGACCTTTCAGAAGATGCGGTCTCCGCCTATCACCACTCTGGCGGCCTTCCACGGCCTTCCCCCATCAAGATAGCTGGAAAGAAAGCTGCTTTAGCTCTAGATTGGAGGCACTTGCAAACGAAGGAAAAGGAGATCCCAATATGAAGCCTGCTTCCCCTCTGACAAAGCACCGACAAGCGCTTCACACCTCCACCAACCCAAGTCGACGCCGCTTCACATCGGCTACACACCGTATGCTAACGATCAAACAAAACCCCCTCAAATGCAGCTTAAATCCCAAAGCCTGATAGCTCTGATCACAAGTCGAAGCTGATCCACCACCAGACTACACCGCCTCCGCCACGAAAGAGTGACGCCTGCGACGCCCGAGTCACCCAAAGCAAACGGAGATCCGAAGATCGCCGCTGCCCTACTACCGAAGCCTCGAGGGTTTGGTATGCTTAGCTTAGAGAACTCCGGAGCGACTTAGGGTTTTCTGTAACCTTGGGAGTGGGTAGATGAATTCTACATACACCCCTCTATATTGGTATTTGGATGTCTTCTTATATGTCAACATTTTAGAAGTTCATTTTTACCCCTTTTGTAAACTAAAAAAGTTCAACAATGTCGATAGTTGTGGTTGTTTTTATTTTTATTTTTGATAGTACCATAAGGAATTTATTAGCTACTACTGCAACTCCAGGTAGAGCTTTTGCTTTGTTGAAAGTTGAAACATATGTCTATATTTGTTTTTCTTTTCTGCATTCTTGAATTCTGGTGTAAAGTACAATAAAATACCGAAATTTTTTGATTCAACATAAATTAGGCAAAGATAAATAGAGGATTTTGTAGGTTTTGATTTTTTAGTCTATTTTAGCTTCATGTAGAAATTAGATATTAAAATCAGAAAAAAAGAAAAAAGAGATCCTCAAAGAAGAGTAGAAGACGATTGATGTGGGTGTGAACGGCGGATGTAGAGAGGTGGCGTTTGCGGAGGAAGAGGGTGGGTGACAAAATTCAAATTTATTTTTGAGATTCTTCCTCTATAGTTTTTTCTTTTTATATTAATTAAATTAAAAAAAATTATATAATCTCTAAAATGACATGTTTTCCTTGGTCTAGAATTATATCGGGTTATGTCATATGACATGTTTTCTTGGTCTAGACTCTACTGTCTACCCTCTTTTACATGTGTGTTTTGAATTTTGATTACACAATAAAAAAGAAGAAAAAAACTAAAGAGGCATTGCTTGGCGTTTATGAAAAGAGACTTGGATGAGGGAGAGAATCTTGCGTGGGGCAACCCTAAAGCAACGCGCTGGGGCGGGCCAATCACTGTCAATAAGAGGGGTGTTTTGGGTATTGCAGTTCAGGGAGCAGGGGCAGTTTTGGAAAAGAGAAAATTTTTCTTTCTTCTGATTGGTTGGCTTTAAAGCCACGTGGTGGGAAAACCCCCCACCGAAGAATTTCTCTAGATGAGGAGGTGGAAAAAAAAAGAAAAGAAAAGAAAAGAAAAGAGAGGCCCCGGAGAGTTCGGGATAGGCAACAACATACGCACACATTCTCTCTCTCTCTCTCTCTCTCTCTTCATCGACGCTTTTCAATTTTGGATCACAACACTAATTACTAGTCCCACCCCACCCCACCTCAACAAAGACAATTCAGAAGAGTCGTCGCAACCTTTCCCTTCTCCTCTTCTCTTCTCTTAAACTCTTCTACAAACAAACACCCTTTCCCCACTTTTCAAATTCTATATATATATATTTAATAACATAAACCACACCGCCCTCCCCACACATTCTTTCTTTCTTTCATTCATAATAATCAGACGCGTACACAGACAGAGATGGTCCCCGGCGGTGTAGTTTTGGATTTCCCGGCCGGTGAAACGCCGTCGTCTCCTCCAAGACTACCCCGCAGGCTCAGACGGAGGCGCGACCTTGTTCAGTCCTCCAAGACTCCCAACACTGTCGAACAAATCCAAACCAAGCTTCGACTCGCCGATCTTCGCCGCCAGGTCCTCTTCTTCTTCTTCTTCTTTTCTTGATTTTGCGTTTGTTTGTTTGTTTCCTGGGATGATGATTTTGGATTTTGGTTGATGATGAACTGCGCCGAATACAAGTCCAGTTTTAACAACTTTATTTGATTGGTTTAAGATCCATCGTGACTGTGCTTCCATTTCTGTCCTAGTGTGTTTTTGATCCAAATTTTAACAGAAAACCCCTCCCAAAAAAAATTACCTAACACCTTCTCTTCTCTTTATCTTCAAGGAAGCTTTTACCTTTACTTTCAAGGGTATTTGGCTTCGTCTGTGTTAGGTGGGCTGATGTCAATTTTGTTTTTCAAATTTTTGGTTTTCTCTGTCGTCGTGTCTTAAACCGATAGTGATGGGGTTCAAAGGATTATAATAGATTACTTAATCTTAATTTCCTGCTATTATTGATTACTTTAACTCTTTTTTGGTTCCATCTCTTTGTTTTGTGATTCCCATGTTTTTTTGTGTGTGTTGTTTTTGTGTAACTCTTTAGCCTAGAACCTAACATGTCTAGTTTTTTGAATTTGCTCGACTTCAGGAACACTATGAAAAGTTGTCAAACAAGGCCCGGACAAAGCCCAGAAGCCCCTCTCGGTCTTCTTCTCAAGAGGAAGACCTTGGCGAGCGACTGGATGCCAAGCTCCAAGCTGCTGAGAAGAAAAGGTAAAACTTTGATCCATTTTTATTTATTTATAGTATGTTTGAATTTTCGATGCTTCATGCCCCCACAACCTTATAAATGTGTCTTTTGAAGGATGTTAGAATCTAAAGAACTCATTCAAAGTATTATCTGATTGGTTATGGGTGTGTTGGTTAACTACTGGATTATTCACTGTGTTGATATGGCTACATTAAGTTATTCTCCCGCATATTCTATTTTTTTGTTTCACCCTGTAACATTCCTACCCATCCTATTAACCTTCGTGCCCAAAACCCCCATCAGTGACATCATGTACACTACACCTACATCCTTGGACTCCTTACTGTTATGAAACAGAAAAAAAAACTATGGTGGCGGATTGTGTTTTTGTGTCTCACAATCTCATGTATAATATGCAGCTGGCTTTCTTATATAATAACATCTGCTGTCATCATCTCTTTCTTGCACTCACATATTGGGTTCATATTCTGTATTTATTTGTTCCTAGATAAGTAATTGTTATTTGTAAACACGGTCCGTTTCTTTGTGAGGTACCTTGTCTTCATATATATAGTTTAGTTATGATTTCAGCCAAAATCGTATCATCCATATGTAATCATGGACTCTTCAGTCCCCAGGGCCAGATTAGTTTTCCATATTCTGTTGCTCACTGTTGAACCGACAGGTTGCTTATTTTGGAAAGTGCTCAAATGCGCTTAGCTAAGTTGGATGAGTTGCGGCAAGCAGCTAAAAGTGAGGTAGAAATGCGTTTTGAGAAGGAACGACAGAAGCTTGGTTCAAAAGTTGAATTACGTTTTCAGCAGGCAGAGGCAAATAGAATGCTTATGCTCAAGGCTTATAGACAAAGAAGGGCCAACTTGAAGGAGAGGTCATCTCAGTCATTGTTGCGAAAGATGGCTTGGGAGAATAAGTACAAGGAGCGCGTGCGTGCTGCAATTAACCAAAAACGCGCAGCTGCTGAGAAAAAGCGACTGGTACTTTTGGAAGAAGAGAAGAAGAGGGCATATGCCAGGACGTTGCAAGTGCAAAGAGTAGCGAAGTCTGTCTCTCACCAACGTGAGATTGAAAGGAGAGCGAAAAGGGATCAGTTAGAAGACCGGTTGCAGAGGGTATGCGTATATGATGTTATCATTTGTGTAAGCCTTTTGTGGCTCTACTGTTCCCTAATTATCTTATTTGATGTTTAGGCAAAGAGACAAAGAGCAGAATATCTCAAGCAAAGAGGAAAGATACAGAATTCATTTCAAGTCAGTTGGAATAGGATGCACAAACAGGCTGATTTCCTGTCTAGAAAGTTAGCAAGGTGCATATCCTTTGCAATTTGAGTTTATTATAGATGTCCCTGTTAGATTCATTATTTTTGGGTACAAGTCATTTTCTTTGTTTAGGGTTAGCTTGTCATTGCATAGTAGATGTTTCATGACCATGGACAAGACTTTAGTTGTTTTTGCATTTCACCTTGCTAATGTTTGGCAAAGTTATTGGTTTGAAATTGGATTACCTGTTACATGCTTATGCACACTTGGAAATACGAGTGAATTTTAAGCGTCAACTTGTTTATTTTTATAGGTGTTGGAGACGGTTCCACAGGCTAAAGAGAACTACGTTTGCTTTGGCAAAAGCTTACAATACCTTGAAACTTGAGGAAAATAGCGTCAAGTCAATGCCGTTCGAGCAGCTTGCAATTCTGATTGAATCACCTGATACCCTTCAGACTGGGAAGGCTCTACTTGATCGACTTGAGAATCGGTTGAAAGTCTCCAAGACTGTAGCCTCTATAAACTATCCGTCCAGTATTGATAACATAGATCACCTTCTCAAACGAGTTGCTTCTCCCAAAAGGAGGACCACACCAAGGACATCTTTGAGAAGCAGGGAGGGAAAGAAAGCCTCTTCTGTCAGGGCCACAACCAGAACTTCAGCTAAATTAACAAGGTATCAAGTGAGAGTGGTTCTTTGCGCTTACATGATTTTGAGTCATCCAGATGCGGTTTTCAATGGTCAAGGAGAGCGTGAGACTTCTCTGGCCAAATCTGCAGAAGAATTTGTTAGAGAGTTTGAGTTGTTGGTGAAGACTATATTACAGGGCCCGGTCAACAGTTCTGAGGAAGAGTCTGATTCCACATCGCCCAAACGCTTAACCTTCAGATCTCAGCTAGGAGCTTTTGATAAAGCGTGGTGCTCCTACTTGAGTTGCTTTGTGGCATGGAAGGTTAAGGATGCCCAGTTGTTGGAGGGAGATTTAGTGAGGGCAGCTTGCCAGATGGAGCTGTCTATGATTCAAACTTGCAAGATGACTTCAGAAGGACATACTGCCGATCTCACTCATGATATGAAGGCTATTCAGAAACAGGTACTGCAGTAACCCTAAGTGTATTCTCTTCTATTATTATTTATTTTTTCTTTTTGTTGAGAAAATTGTATAGTACATATATCATATAATGTGTGTGTATGAGACATTGTTTGGTTTACCATTAAAAAAGCAAACATTTTGCTACTCTTGATTGATTTATGTTTAGGGGAGAGAGCATACACATACTTCTTTTTGTTGAACTTTCTAGGCATCTGAGGTTTACTCTTATGCTGGTGGAGTTTCTTTAACTGACAAAATTACCCTTGACAACCCCCTCCTCCTCCTCATTCCATTGAGCTTGTTAGCTAATATTTTGAATTTTTGCTTGATGCAGGTCGCAGAAGACCAAAAGCTACTGAGGGAAAAGGTGCAACACTTAAGTGGAGAAGCTGGGATTGAGCGCATGACATCTGCTTTATCTGAAACACGGTCCAAGTATTTTGCAGCAAAGGAAAATGGAAGTCCATCAGGGTTGCAAACCACACAGTTTGTTTCTCCAAGCCCTCCAAGTTCATCAGCTGGTCCTTCTGTTTCTAGCTTAGATAAGAAGAGTAATCCAAGTCGTGTAGTTCGTTCCCTATTTCAGGAAGATGAATCTATTCGTCCTAAAGGATTAGAGTCAACTGAGATTGGATTGATTGTGAATGAGTTCTCTAAGACCAATTTGAGTGGGCAGCTCGGATCTTCTTCCCAAAAGCCGGTCACTGAGAATGAACTGATTGTGAATGAGTTTCTCCATGAGCAAAACCAGGCTTTTGCCAATATTTTCAATGCTGCCGATGAAGATCAAAATAATGTCCAGGTTAAAATAATATCATAACCTTTTGCATTAGATACCGATACTGAGTTAGAAATCTTAACAGTTGCCTGTTTGGTTCTCTTGTAATTTTCAGTCAAAGATCAGAAACACTATGGAGAAGGCTTTCTGGGATGGCATAATGGAATCTGTAAACCAGGAAGAGCCCAACTATGACCGGATCATTCAACTGTTGGAGGAGGTGAGGGATGAAATTTGCACCATGGCTCCACAGAGCTGGAAACAAGAAATTGTTGAAGCAATTGATGTGGATATTCTCTCTCAGGTAGAAATTATTATTTGTCTTTGTCCAAAGTAATTATACAACATATGTAGAGCATTGACCATTTTGTTGTTGCCCCATTAGGTGCTAAAATCTGGTAACCTGGATATTGATTACCTGGGAAAGATCCTAGAGTTTTCAATGGTCACTTTGCGAAAGCTCTCCGCTCCTGCGAATGATGATGAAATGATGGCCACTCTCCAGAGTTTAAGGAAAGAACTAGATGAGATATGTAATGCTAGGGACCAGTCCAACTGCCCAGGTGTCATTGCTATGATCAAGGGTCTGCGTTTTGTTCTAGAGCAGATTCAGGTATGCTTTCTGGAAAAACTACTGTATTTCTGTAACTGACAATTATGGATGGCTTTCATAAGTAATTAGGACAAACAGGATGATTAACACATTTAATTTGATCAATTTCTTGTATGCTGTTTTATTTTTTGAATTCTATTTGTGAAGAACTGTAGACGGATGGGGTTGCAGTGTAATAATGCAAGGTGTTATTCCATCTAGATATTGAGTAACATTGAAAATTTTTGACAGGTGCTTAAACGTGAGATTAGCAAAGCACGTATAAGAATAATGGAGCCTTTGTTGAAGGGGCCCACTGGTTTGCAGTACCTTAGAAATGCCTTTGCCAATCGCTATGGACCTGCCTCAGATGCCAATACCTCTCTACCAGTGGCGGTGCAGTGGCTTTCATCCGTGTGGAATTGCAAAGATCAGGAGTGGCAAGAACATAAGATTGCTTCCTCGACTTTGATGAGCAGTGATAATTTGTCTCATGAGTTTCTTCCTTCCACCACCCTTAGAAGTGGTGGAAGCTTTCTGTTGAAATCAAATTCTTCATCGCTGTCTTCTGGAAATAGCCGAGGTTCGAGAACTCGATAATTTTTTCTTTCTAATCGTAAGGTGGATTTGAATTTTGTTTGACATTTGTTGTGTGGATCAGGTAATGTACAACCGGAATGCAAGGGAGAAGGAGTTGATTTGTTGGTGAGGCTCGGCTTGTTGAAGTTGGTGAGTGGTGTTTCTGGTCTGACTGAAGAGGCCCTGCCTGAAACTTTTATGCTTAACCTTTCTAGATTAAGGGCTGTGCAGGCTCAAATTCAGAAAATTATTGTTTCTTCCCTAAGGTGAGTAACTTAGCTCAATGTTGTTGAATGACTGCCTATCTGACTGCTCTGTGATCTTACATGGAATCATATAAAATGCAGCATTCTTATTTGCCGGCAAACCATATTAAGTGAGGGGGTGATAACAATGCCCTCAGACATGGAGGGCATCCTGTCAAGATGCATTGAGCGACTTTTGGGGATATTGGACAGTGTTGAAGATGCAGGTATGGAAGAAATTGTTGAATCAATCAGTGATTTCTCCATCAATGGAAATGAAGTTGTGGACACTGAGAAAGTTCGGTCAAGAAAGATGGTTATAGCCCGGATGTTAGCAAAGAGCCTGCAAGCTGGGGATCCCGTGTTTGAGAGGGTTTCCCGTGCTGTTTATATGGCTGCAAGAGGAGCGGTTCTTGGGGGGAGTGGACCTGTTGGAAGAAAATTGGCTGAAACTGCACTCCGGCAAGTTGGAGCAGCGGTGCTGATAGACAGTGTGGTGGAAGCTACTGAAGTTTTAGTTGTGGCTGCTACCATATCAGTTGGTGTTCATGGAGCATGGTATATACATATGACTGATAACATGTGAAGGGGTTTGAAAGTGACTATCGTACAGAATAAATAATATGCACATTTGTATATGGTAGTGTGTTGTGTAAGCTGTGAATAAAGTAAGCGTATTCTGTACATTTCTGTAGATGTAAGACATTGGATGTTAATTCTTTCGTGTAAATAATGTGAGGTTTGCTTGAAAATAAGGAATGGGGTTTCGTTGGTGGCTTGTGGTAGGCAGTCGCTCAATTTTTAGCAGTCTGAATTTTTAACTTTTTCATCTCGACTTCACGTATCCATACAGATCACGTTAACAACTATCCTAAAAAAATGGAATCTTGGCATTAATATCACATTTACATCTTTTGTATCATCGAAGTCAACAAAAGTTGTGCATTAGTGCACAACAAGACATTGGGAGCTAAAATCAGATGCTTCCTTCCGAAACAAAATATTCAACCCCATTTCCTCATCGAATGCATCGGGCCCTTCTAACTTGGCTCGGCTCTGGTTTAACGCCTTTTGGCTCTCTTGCTTGGCGTTATGTACAAGGCTCCACAACCTATCCTCAGCGGCTTCCGTCCGCATCAAGAGAGTTGAATCATCAAGGCAGTAGCAAAGGGTGGTCGGGTAGCATGGCGGTTATGCTGAGACTCGAAAGAGAGACGCCAAACACGTAAATTATGAAACTCACCTCATTAAACTAGGTTGAGGTGGAAAATTCAAGATAGCGGTAACAAGCGTGGTTTAGGGTTTAGGGAAATTCAAGACCAAGACCACGAATAATGGCAATTACCAACTTAGCACTGGATATGGGTTGACAGTGTAAGTAAGAGCATTAATGATAGACTTGGCATGGTGAAGTTAATCAGAGATACAGCTGAAAGCAGGTTTGCATACACATTTTGCATCAGTTACTCCTATTCCCATCTCTGGGAAGTGGCACCATCACATCCCAAAATTAACATGCATTGTGAACATGAGAACCAGAAAAGTATATGCACACGTTGTTAACTCATCTATCTCCATGCCTGGGGAGGCATCCACAGCACTAAACCAAAACAATTTTCCTTTCAAATTCCTCTGTAAACGAACTGGAGATGAAAAAGTCAACGTTATCCAAAAATTATACATAATTCATCTAAATAATCGAGGGGGCATCATATGCATATAAGCCTGAACTGCAGCTCTGAATTCAAGAACAATCAAGACAAATGGCATCTTTAAGGGAAGGGTTTGCTTATACGGTCCAAATTCTACAACCATTTTCCCCTGGATTCACATTACGAGAAAAAAATACCAATTGGAATAGAGTCCGCCGGGATGAGAGGATAACAACAGCATCTGCTGCATTTGAAAAACATACGAGTCAACGTTAGTAGATGCTCCGAATATTGGAGGAGCTGGTTCTACATCAGATGGGAAACATCAGGTAAGTACACAACATACATATGACATTCAGAGTGTAATATCATGAGTTCCTATCGAGCATAGTAGACCTCAGAAACTCACAGATAACTACACTAGCACAAAATTGGGGTACAAGGAAAACCCTAATAGTAGCTAAACCATAAGCTGTTCAAACACTATGAATACATTTCCATAGTTTTCTAATTATTTTTAAATTCAACAGGTCTGAAAAACTATGGGAGTCATCAACTGGTCTAGTAAGGAAATATGAGGTGACTCTTAATCAGACGTGGAACATTTGCAGGAAACTTTGACTGAAACTTTTCATACATTTGCTACCAAAAAATGGAACAAAAAGGGATTGTTTGAAATTGGTTTCACATTCACCATAACATCTTCAGCTTTAGTTGGTTTATTTATGAGCTAAAAGTGAACTGCCATGATGAAAAAAGTTAAAAAGTCTACAAAATTCAATGCATACCATCAGGCGGGCACCTCAGCTGCTACTTGATATCCGTACAAGAACCTTGTTTTTCTTGCCTGCAGACAAAAGGAGAAGTTTTCCATCCACAATGTCTTGAGATTCAATTCTCTTATTTTCACTATCAATTCTTGAGTTGTTCAAGTAAAGCCCCCCTTGCTTCAATAGACGTCGGGCAGCGGATTTGCTGTCAAGCAAACCGGATGACACTGAAAGATCAACAACGGAAAGATCTAGGACCTGATGATAAGGGAAAGAGCACGAGGGGACATCCTCCGAAATGGCTTGCATGGTGTTCCAGTCTAATTTAGTGTCAGCGCCAGGCCTCAATGCTTCAGTTGCCTTGAGAGCCTCATCTAGACCATCTTGACCATGGACAAAACGAGTAACCTCTTCAGCAAGCCTGCGCTGTGCGGTGTTGGGCAGGTATCCAGGTCTCTTCATGTCACTCTCTATCTGTTTGATGTTGTTCATGTCTAGGAAAGTGAGAATCTTGAGGAATCTGACAACATCAGCATCGGAAACAGAGAAGAAATACTGATAAAACTTGTAGGGAGACAACATGGATGGGGAAAGCCATATGGCACCATCTTCAGACTTTCCGAATTTGGTACCATCACTCTTTAAGAGAAGACGGAATGTCAAGCCGTAAGCCGCATCATCAGCCCGAAGAATCTTCCTTATGAGTTCAGTCCCTGCAGTTATATTTCCCCACTGATCGCTACCTCCAATCTGAACATTGGTGCCTTCATTGCGGAAGAGGTAGAGGAAATCATAACCCTGCAACAACTGGTAAGTGAACTCTGTGTAGCTCATTCCTTGTTCTGACTCCAACCTCTTCTTCACACTCTCCTTGGCCATCATACTGCCCACCCTCGCAAATCGACCGACATCTTTCAGAAAATCCAGCAATGTAACTTCTTTCCACCAATCATAATTGTTCAAGATGGAAACCCCGCTGGACCCCAAAATTTTCCCAATGGTATTGGTAATACCTGAGGTGTTCCGCGACAGAGTCTCCAGATCGAGCTCCGGCCTCTCCAAACTCTTGCCAGAAGGGTCTCCAACACGGGCAGTGGCGCCACCAATCAAAGCTATGGTTTGATGGCCGCATCTTTGGAACCATGAGAGGACTATAAGGCCAAGAAGGTTTCCTAAGTGCAATGACTCGGCAGTTGGGTCAAACCCGCAATAGACCTTAAGAGGAGGGATACTAGGGTCGGAGCAGGCATGCCTGAGCTGCTCGCTGGTCAAGGACTCAAGCAACCCTCGTTCTTCCAAAATATCAACCACATTTTGACGCGCGGAAGAGGAGTGCAAACACTTGACAGCAGAGAGGAGGATGGGGTTCCTCGTGTTATTACGGTGAAACCTGGGTACCCTAGAGGCAGTAAAGAAAGAAGGAAGAAAGAATGGAAGGCTGTGGTAACGATGGGAGTAAAGAAAGGCCCTTGAAGTGGTGACAGCAGTAGCCATTCTCATAATGAACAAAATTTCCTGCCAGAAATAGCGATTTCAGAACCAATGCGCATGATTAAACCAAGATTGTGTTTGAAGAGGTAATTGCAAAACTAGTTAGAAGAAATTGTAAAAATGATTTGTGTGTGTTGGGTAAGTCATGTATTAGAAAAGAAAAATACAGAGACTGGCAAAAACTTTGGAATTGTATAGTATCAAGTGCCATCCATACCATGTGCAATTCAGCAATCAAACTAGAACCTTTTAACATGGCAGTGCAAACATTGATTTATTCTTGAAAATTTTGACAAGAAGATGAGAGGCACATTATTGAAATTTGTATCAAGAAAGCAAATTCAAACAATATTGAAACCATAAAAGCATTAACTAGTTGGAGAGAGAGAGAGAGAGAGTAGGAGAAATTACTTAATAATAATAATAAGCAGAGGGTTAACTTTCTTGTAATTCCATTCCTAATCACAACTGGAAGAAGAAGAAGAGTTTCACTTGTTTGTTTTTGGGGGCCGCTGCTGCTGCTATCTCATCGTCATCAACAAGAAGAAGAGGAGAGAGAACCAAGGTTTAAGAAAAAGAGTAACTATTTGGTAACCGTTGGATCAAATGGACGGTCCACAGAAAAAGCTTACTCAAAGCAAACCAAAAAATTAGAAAAACGAAAGCAAACAGGAAAATCCCGCCACACTCATACCGCGCTCTCTGTCTCTTGTCTTCCCCCAAATTCCCCAAAATTCTTGTTCTGATGATTTCTAGGGTTTCGATATCAATTGTTGTTGGGTTTAGGGCTTAATCAGCAACTGCCTGGATGAAATTGCAATTCAAGGTATCAACTTTTCTCTGTTTTCCCAATTTCCAGCAAGTAAATTTCAATTGGGTAGCTTCAAGTTTGAGGCTTTTTTGTGTTTCCAAGTGGATAGATTGAGATGAAGCACTGGGGATCCGGTGAAAATGAAGAAGCTGCTTCCTTGCTTTCTTACTCAACTTGTTGAACAATGAATAGAGGAGAACCACAGATGAGGCAAGACTTAACACTTTTTACTGCTCTCCTGCATTACAATTACAGTGTGGCCGCACTTGCTTTCAACTTGTTTTCGTTTGTTTATCTGGTGCAGTCGTACCCATTTGGGCAATGGTGCTGCTGCTGACACCACGCCTTTCAAACTTGGTTTATTGGAGCATATTACAGCACTCGACAATTTCTCAACCCCAAGTGAAGTTCTCAGCTCACATTTCCTTTTCTCCTTACCAACTCAAAAACCTCCAATGGCTACTAGGTATCTTCCTTTTTCAAGTTAACCCTTCCACTTACTCTTTCTGTATTTATCCTTATTGCCAATCTTTATGATATGAACTCTTTCTTCTGTATTACTTTTTTAAGTTGTGAATTTTACATTTTACGTGATATACATGCAGCGGATAATAGTATTTGTTTGGTAACTTTGTATATATGTATATGTATGTCCAGAGTCCATTTGAGTTTCCATGTCTAATAAAGATTTCATTTTTGCTTTGAAGCTCAATGGCCTTTCCGATCCAGCATGTTCAAAGATTCGAGAGTGCACAAGTTCAAAAGGTACACTTGTTACGTCTCTGATCTGGCTTTCATCTTAATCTTCGTTGCCCATCATATATTGTTTTTAATTTTAAATTTCATTTTTTTTTATCACCAAGTTATTTTTCAGTGCTAACAAACTCTGATTTTACCATGCCCCACTATAGAACGACAGACACAAAACTCTTTTCTTTTGCAATATTCAAAGTTTGTGAACCTTTACCCATTTCTAATTGGTCTATGAAAGATGAGGGACAGTAGTTTTCTTTACAAGCTTTTACAATTAGAAAATTGCTACTGAATGGGGGAATTTCGGCAGGCTTGGCATGCCCTTTCCAATCTTCAGATCTCTTCTAGGAGCTACACAAGACCTGGAAAAACTGTTCAACTTAGAAATGAGTTTACTCATGATGCGGGAAGAACTACAGTTGTAAGCTCATGTGACATTAATAAAAGTAGTGGCCATATGCAAACACATCAATACATCAATGAAAGCAATGCCAGGTTAAGTGAAGCTGCAAGCTGTCTGCGCAGTGGGTTTCGGTCAAGTAACTACAATGTTGCAGATGCAGGAAAAAGTCTTCAGGGGCATAGTCAGGTCACAGCATCGCTGGTGAACAATTCTCATTCTCAGGTGTCTGGTGGTTCATTTAGCAATAATAGTGTTCATACCAGCCAAGCGAAAGAATGTTCGAACAATTTGGTGAATGAGATGGATGTTGGTGATGACGACGACATACTTGAGGTAATCTATATGAAGTCTTAATGAAAGACTACTTACTAGTATGTTGATTTTTAGAGCTCTAGTATTCATTAATTTGAATAGTGACTTACTGTGTCGTTTTCTTAAACCTTAATTTCTTCTCAGATTGCCAAAAAAAAAAAAAAAAAATAAATAAATAAATATGTGACTTGGCGGTATCTAGTGAATCCAGGTTACTTGCTCAATAGCATTTGGCCTACTTGGGTGTAAAAATTGTGAACCCTTTCTTATATATTCTCTTGCTTGAGGTCTTATTTTGTGGCCTTTATTATGCAAGTGTTGATTTCCTTCCACTCATCTATCTCATGCATTTACTGTTTTCAGAATATTGATGTTGACCACATAGTGGAACAGTACCAATCAAGTTGCACACCTAAACCATCAATTTCCAAGCTTCCACCCCTTACTCCATCTATACAAAAAGATAATACTGTGACACAAGAATCGACTTGTTTGCCACCGGAATTGTGTACAAATTGCGTTCATGGATTTAAGGTATCCATATGATTTAGTTTCTGTTTTGTGCCTCCATCTAATTCTGTACTCAACTTGATAAGCACACAATCCTTGAATCTAATGCAGATAGGACTTTGCCCAGAAGCTACAAATCATTTGCAAGAAATGAAGGACATGCTAATTGCCATATCAAATGAACTGCTTGATGATGTCAATGAACTCAGTCCAAAGCAAATAGAGAAGCTTCGCCAAGATAGGTTTGCATACCAATCCCTTCATTTGTGCAAAAAAATATAAGTAAAGTAAAATGAAAGGCGGTATGGCTCTTAAAGCTTTAGAATCTGGTTTTTTGGTATTGTTCCGTTCACATTCCTTATTGTCTTTTTTATACTTTACGAAAAGATAAAGAATGAAAGACATGTATTTTGGTCGATAGGTTGCAGCTCAATAAGCAGATTCAGCCACTTGAGAGTTATCTCTGTTCCAACTCATTGGATGAGGAAAGACGGAAGTCAAATTTTTCTGCATCCACAACAACTCCCAGGCATTTCCAATATGAAACACCTCAAGCAGCTGCATTCAGGAATGACCCCGTGAGATTTGATTCAGAGGTTCATCTACATAATGAGGCAGGGGGATATGCAGAGTGGAATTCATCATCAGTTTCATCCTCTTCTACGGATAAGTTTGGTTTCTCTTCTTTTCCTGTTGAGAGAGAACCTTACATCCCAAAGTTTGTTGAAGTTAACTATACTGAAGGTTCAAATGACAAGAAGTGGAGGGATGGTTCTTTCCCGTGGACTAAAGAACTGGAGGTGCTTACCTAGATTATATCATATTTCTTATTTGCATTACCTGTCACCCGAATTATTGACTGGCTGCTGCCAACTTACAGGCTAATAATAAGAGAGTGTTTGGTAACCACTCTTTCCGCCTCAACCAAAGAGAGGTCATTAATGCTACAATGAGTGGCCATGATGTTTTCGTTTTAATGCCAACTGGAGGGGGTAAGAGCTTGACATATCAGGTACTTGAATCTTTTTTCTCACGACTCTTTTGACTTGTTCCTTTAGGCTTACCATAGAAACTGTTCCGTAGTTTGCCAATTCAGTTTCTTGGCTGTCAGCTCTGTAACTGTTGTCTGATCTTGTCAATCAACAATACTTGGGCAAAGTAACTTGCATCTCCATTGTCAGTTTCTTCTAGAGTTCCCTATTTTATAGGATTTAGACATTCACCACTTTGTACTAAAGTGTGTCTACTTTGGTTTCTGTATCTTGCAGCTCCCTGCTGTAGTTTGTCCAGGCTTAACTTTGGTAATCTCTCCCCTTGTATCTCTTATTCAAGATCAAATAATGCATTTGTTTCAGGTAATGTTTTTCTTCCAGACTTTATTTTCATTTGGATTTTACCTTTTCTTCTATTGAACAATATACAATGATGTTCCTTCCTCCTTTGTCTTCTCATATCTGCTAGGCAAATATTCCTGCTGCTTACCTAAGTGCCCATATGGAGTGGAGTGAACAACAGGAGATTCTTAGAGCACTGAGTTCTGAATATTGTAAATACAAGCTGTTATATGTCACCCCTGAAAAAGTTGCCAAGTGAGTGTTTGTTCCCTACAGTAGTTGTATCCTAGCAAACATATTCATTTCTGTGCCCTTTGTTACATCAGCAGCAGCACTTTATTGGTAGTGTAATACTATGTACCCATAAAAGAGCTTGGATCATTAAGTGTGTTATTCCTAATTGAGTGGATCATTAAGTGTGTTATTCCTAATTGAGTATATGGCTTGAGAGATGCAGTATATATTGTGAGCCAAAAGGTGAAAGTGAAATACCATACATGGTACATTGGCAATCAGTTGTGAGCCAAACGTGAAAGTGAAAACATGATAAATATCTTATTCATGAAAATAAGTTCTCTGTTGTTTGCTAGTTACTGGCAGTCAGAAGCAGCCTTTGTTTTCATGGTGCTAAACTGCTGGACTATCGATATATTTATATATTAGGATTTATGGTAATCTAGAATAGGTCTGTGAACCTTCTGGTGGTGTTTTTAATGACCGTGTTGACTGCACTGCTAAACAGGTGAAATTAGGTCCATACTAAACGAAAGGTTGTAGCCTGTGAGCCTATAATTAAATCAATGGGTGGGTTAGAACTTGTACTGTACCGCAAGTTGTGGGAAAGATAATGATATTTTGATTATTGTCATTACTAAATTTGTCTCAAACATGAACATTTTTTTTTTTATGTTCATGTTTATTTTTCGCCATTTTCCAATATATTTTGGATTTCTGTTGAATTGAAAATTCATTAAGTTACTTACATTGAAGACCATAGAATAAAGATTTGTTTTCTTTATATATGTGTGTGTGTGTGTGTGTGTTTTTTGTTTTTTTTTTGATGAATGAGAGATGTTCTGTAACATATGGAGCTTAAAACTCTGACCAATGACCTAAAACGAGAACACTAGGAGATTGCATTAACATATTTTTTTTTTATAGTTTCTTACTTTTGAATGTTGTGCTTTCTAAGTTTAGTTGAGTCCTTGTTCTCTGTTGTGTACACTTGTTATTTTTTTATGAATTATTTTGCCATTGAAGAACAAAACAGGGACATGCCAACTAAGAGTTCTTCTGAGGACCTAATTTCACTGATTAACCAAACTGTATCTTTCATAATTTGTCTAAAATTATCCAATGAAGGAGCCCTAATGTTTTTCCATTACCTTGTTGCTCTGTTAGATGTAAAAAGAACCAGGGAACATTGGTAATTCCTTTCCCCATTACCCAATTGCAGTTAGATTGTGGCATTAGCATTTGTTGGAAGTGTACTTAGGTGATTTGTTTAGAGACAAACATTGTGCAATTTTGCACGTAATGTGGATTGCTGTGTACTTGTTGTTTCTTGGTCCTTTGTATGGAAAGGAGTGCTAGAAGTATTGAAGAGGTGGAGGCGGCTCTGTTAGGGGAAAGAGTGTGTGTTTCGATTTATTTTTGGGTATCAGTTTCTACCGAGTGATACACTACTCGTCATAATTGATGCACATTGGAGAGTTTTTTTTTTCCTTGAATTTTCTTTGCTGTCATTATTTTTGCATGTAATTTTGTGTATTTAGTAGTAGGTTATGATAGTTTTCCTTCTTTTGTTGTAGTCCACTGTTTGGGCAAAGATGTACTGAACTCCAGAGAAAATCTATGTTCCATTAATAAAAACAAAAGATGTTTGATAACTAGTTTCCCCATGCTCATGGTTTGTCTTACCCATAGTCAAGGAAAAGAAACTGTGGACTCGGCAAGAGTTGCTAATGTTTTGGAAACTAAACGGAATGTAAGATGAGGCTTTGAAGCACCATTCTCTGAATTGCTATTCACTAATGATCATAGGGAGGCCAGATTATGAGTGTTAAAGAGATCATTTTCTCAGCTATTTTTTTTACAAGCCTTGTCAGCTATGTACTATTTCCTGTATGTTTTTCTTGTAAATTTGTAACGATTCATTAATTAGGATTTCAGTTCCCATTCACATCCCATATTCAACCTTCAAACTCACATCCCATATTTACTCAATTATTTAGTACTCTCCCCTCTATCACCCGACTCAGTTTCTGTTAATATACTCGCGCATTAGCAAAGTTGGAATATCCTGTTATTGGGGACCACTAGATTCTTTTATTTGATTAACTTCTATTTCTTAACCTTCTGTCATTTTCCCTCAATCACTGACATGGATACCTAGTCCTATTGTAATTATTGTTGCAATGTCTACCTTAAATACACACACACACACACACACATGCATTATATTGATAGAAACCAATATTTCTTGTCTGCAGAAGTGATTTTCTGTTGCGGCAATTGGAGAGTTTAAATACTCGTCAGTTGCTTACTAGGATTGTAATTGATGAAGCTCATTGTGTGAGTCAGTGGGGGCATGATTTCAGACCAGATTATCAGGTTGAACCTTTATAATTTTCAAATTCATGACAATAGCCTTTTTCTTCTTGATTATGTTCTAATGTCGAGGTTCTTTAAAATGTTTAGGCTCTTGGTATCTTAAAGAAGAAGTTCCCAGATACTCCAGTGTTGGCTTTAACAGCTACAGCAACAGCTAGTGTAAAAGAAGATGTTGTGCAAGCTCTTGGTCTTGTGAACTGTATTGTTTTCAGGCAAAGTTTTAATCGCCCAAATCTATGGCAAGTGTTGAACAAAGATAAATCTGTTCGTAAGTTTATAAGTTTTTCCAAAATGTCATTCATGTTAAACTGATAATTCATTCTGCTTTGTAGGTATTCAGTTATTCCCAAGACAAAGAAATGCATAGAAGATATTGACAAGTTCATTAAAGAAAATCACTATGATGAAAGTGGAATAATATATTGTCTGTCAAGAATGGACTGTGAAAAAGTTGCTGAAAAATTACAGGTGTGACTTAATAACAGTTTGTATTTAAATGGAAGTTTTATTTTTAGTTTTATGTCCTTTTTTTTTTTGTTAGCTACATTTGTATCGGAAAAGTCTGGTGTTGTTGCTTTGTTGTTTCTTGCTTTTACTTTATTTTTTTCCCATTATTTTCAAATCGGACTGCAGCTATTAAGCAGTCAGAGTTCTGGATCTTGTCGTTACGTCTTGGATTCTTTATCACTCACTCCTTTTGTATTTTCTTGTGTTTGTGTGTTTGGTATAATCCCTTCTTTAGAGGGGATACTTTTTTATGAGAACCAAAAGGGATTGCATTTTGGGGCCACCCCGCACGTGAAATGATGGTTTCCTATAAAAAGGAAAATGCTCATACTGACAACTTGTGTACTGATTTTAGCACATAACATGAAATTTTTGTACCTATGCCTCTTAAATAGTTTTCAATTTCGACATTTTATTTATTTATATTTTTATTTATTATTATTATTATTTTTTTATTTTTTATTTTTATGAAATAAGCTTTGCCTGAGCATACATCTGTTGTTCAGGAATGTGGGCATAAAGCAGCATTTTATCATGGTAGTATGGATCCTGCTCAACGTGCCTTTGTCCAGAAGCAGTGGAGTAAAGATGAAGTCAACATTATCTGTGCTACAGTGGCATTTGGAATGGGTACATTTACTTTTCTGATTGCTGCCTTGACTATTTAGGATTATCATACCAATATTGGAATTGGAATTGGAATGTAGGCATAAACAAGCCTGATGTGCGCTTTGTAATTCATCACTCTCTCCCAAAGTCTATTGAAGGCTATCATCAGGTATAAGTTGTAGTAAATTGCTTATTTGAGATTGCAAACTGAGATCTGAATTCTGAAATTAATCTATGTGCTTCTAATATCTTATCTTAGTAATGTATTTTAAGTGTGAAGTTTATATTAGTGATTCCTCTTACCTCTTTGCACCCTGATGTTTCAGGAATGTGGTCGAGCCGGTAGAGATGGCCAACGTGCATCTTGTGTGTTGTATTACAGTTACAGTGACTATGTAAGTTTGTGTAATTAACCCTTTATGTCTACTCGATTTTGTGAGTTCTGTATGACTACCATTTATTACAAGTTTGAAGGTTAGTTGGCCGGTTCAAAACCTGTTAAGTGCTTGATTAATTGGTTAAGTGATAAAGAGAAGAAGAGAAATCAGGATTTTTGGTTATGCTTAAAAAGTAGACATAATATGACATTTCCGTCTTCATAGCATGTCTCTGCTCACACATCTTTACAATTATTTTGCAGATACGAGTCAAACATATGATTAGCCAAGGAATTATAGAGCAAAGCTCATTGACACCCGGACAGAATCGTATGAATGCAGCTAATTCTGGGAGAATACTGGAAACAAATACTGAGAATCTTTTGCGCATGGTACTGGATGAGGCTTTGTGTGTAGCTGTCAAGGTTTATGTCATTTATTAATTTATTTTCTATTACATATGATCTAAATCAAAGGATTGAAACTGTTCAGGTGAGTTATTGCGAAAATGATGTTGATTGCCGACGGCTTCTACAGCTTATTCATTTTGGAGAAAAATTTGACTATACAACCTGCAATAAGACTTGCGATAATTGTTTGAAGATCAAGAGTTTCATTGAGAAGGATGTCACAGAGATAGCAAAGCAATTGGTTTGAAACCATTATATTTTTGTGTCGCTTATATTGATGAATTCCTGTCACATTTTTTAGTCCTTGTTTTCTATGGGTTGTCACTTTTGCCACATGTTGTGCTCAGGTTGAACTGGTGAAATTAGCGGGGCAGCAGTGTTCATCAGCTCATATTTTAGAAGTGTACCGGGGCTCCTTAAGCCAATTTGTACGATTTGACTTTTAAGGCATGTACTGTTCCTTGTTCTTCGCTATTTATCTTTGATAATGTTGTATTGTAATGTTAGGTCAAGAAACACGGGCATCAGACTTTGAGTCTGCATGGAGCAGGAAAACATCTACCCAAGGGAGAAGCTTCCCGTGTATTACGCCATCTTGTTACAGAGGACTTGCTTGTGGAGGAAGTGAAGAAAAGCGATGTTTATGGATCTGTATCATCAATACTAAAGGTACTTGTGGTTCCATTAATTCACTCATGCTCAAATTTTCAGAATAGATTCTTGCGGTTGAAAAGAGCAAGAAATGCAAGAAACTGCCTCTTTTTGTCGTTCTTTATCATGTTTGGATTCTAGCAGCAATTTTCAGCAATGAAGCTGAAGAAATGAATAAAATAAGGAAAATGAAGGACACTTTAACACAAGTATTTACGTACTTTCCTCTTGGTTGATCTACAACTAGGAGGCAAGTTCTGATATTTTCCTATGAGTGAGAATTTTTGAGAGAATTTGTATGGGAGAGCTCCTAATGAGGACCTTTAAAATGAGGACTTCTCATACCTGGAATGTCTATCCCCAAACCTCTTAAACTGTTCATGGTTTCAGGTTTGGGGATAGACATTTCAGGTATGAGATAATATCTGGTCAAGGAAACTGTCTCTATACGTGTATATATGAAAATTTGGATGATTATATTCATTCGTTTTGGACAATATAAGTAAACGGCTCAATGGTGTTTTGTTTAATTTTGTGGCATTATCAAATAAATATTTCTCTTTGTTCTCTGTCAATGTCTTTTTGGTAGTTTCTTCTGCCTTCAAACTCTTCTGCACGAACCTATACCAATACAAGTATTATTGTTTTCAAACTCCAATATATCATTAGCTTTTGAATTCTTGTGTATTAACTATATGTCAATTTGTTTTTCAGGTTAATGAGTTCAAAGCATGCGAACTTTTCTCTGGCCGGAAGACAATTATGTTAAGGTCATGCCTTTTACTGGTGATCTTTTCAGTTTTTATCATTTACTTTTCTTTTGCCTGTTAGGACATCCAAGTGAATATGGTTTTATTATGTGAAAATATGCTTTTATAGATGCTTAAGAGTCTTTGGCCGTCAACCATGCATGTTTGTACTTGTGTGCAATACTCCTACTTCAATTGGGTACATCCTGGTTGTGGATCCATCTTATTCAAAGGACCCATTTATTAATTCCATCTCATGGTCTCCCACAGACCTATGTTCATCATTGTTGTGGATACTTACTATCCAGCCAGCAGTTAATTTCTTGTTTTGCTTACTTGTATGTGCTGTTTCAGCAAACTGAGAAATGCTCTATATCTTCTTAATATGTTGTTTCTACAAATCATCACTTATAATCTTTTTTTTTTTGATTAAATGGGGGCCAAAAGCCCAGCAAAAGAAAACAACCAGAAACTAGATACAAGGAGTGCTCCTAAAACAAGGAGTTTCACACAAATCATCCAACATAATAGTGATAACTTGTGGAGGAGGCTGCAACATGAAGTACACTCCAATCTCATAATCCGATCCAATCTTGGACAACACATCAGCAACCTTGTTTACTTCCCTGTAGATATGCTTTATTTCACACCTTTGAAACTGCCTTTGAAGAGCCTAATCATCACTTATAATCTTTGAAGAAATGCTTAGTTTGAATTTTTTTTTTGGGTTTATGCATTTCTTTTGAAGTTTGATGGAAGTTTATTACTCTTTTGCTGTACAGAAATGCTCACCAGTAATAATGATACTGACATCTTAGTTACCTTGTAGATTCCCTTCCTCTGTAAAAGCTTCTAAGCAGTGGAACTCTGAAGTGATTTCAACTAAAGGTTCATTGACATCTGAGAAGCTGATTCCTCCACAAATTGGCACCGGACAACCTCAGTCCAATGGGGATGTGGTATCTTCCTATGTCTATAGAATTGCCATTGTGTTACATGCATGGATACATAATTGCAAATATGCTTATATGTTTACGTATGCCCGTAAACCCTTCATATATGTGGGAAAGACATGCAATTTATTCCTTTGGTATTCTGCTTGATGCGATATCTGACTTCCATGAGCACTGAATCGGCCAATTATTAATTTACTTATTTATTTCACATTTTTACAGGAGCTCTCTACCCAATTATTTATCTCTTTGAAAATGCTTCGAACTACTCTCATAAGGGAAGCTGATGATCGGGTCATGGCACACCACATATTTGGGTGAGATTCTTACTCATTTTCTTTTTGCCCCCATCCTAATAGAACATATATGTGTGGAGAGAAAGGACGTAATTTTGAAATCTTCCTACTTATGCAGAGTTGTAATTTTTCTCCATTTCTCCTGCAATAAGTCTGGGGAGCTGTCTTGTGACTTTTTAGGGGTCCTAATAACTTTGCTGCTTACTTGATCAGGAATAAGACGTTGAAAGATTTGAGCTCCATAATTCCCAGAACTAAGGAGGAACTCCTGGAAATATATGGCATTAACAGGTAAGTCATATAACATTGTATGCCGTTAACCTAACAGACAAAGCACTGAACAGATTTGCCTTAATTCAGGGGTAAGGTGACAAAATATGGAGATCGGATACTCGAAACCATCGAATCTACCATCAAGGATTACTACAAGACATACAAAAACAGCAGCAGTAGCAATGACAGTAATGAGGGAAAGAGGAAAAGAGACGGTAACAAAGATCAAAATGGACATGTAGAGGATGATGACTTCACCAAAAGCACTGATCAATCAAAGAAAAGGCCGTCAAAAAGGCAGAGCAAAACTATTGAAGACTATAGTTATCTGGAGCCCGATTTCAACCAAATAGTGGATGATGATCTAGACTTGTATGGTTATAATTTTGAAGTGAATGCTTCAGCTACAAAGACTGTTCAGAAGGTTGGTGGAAGAGTGCTTCCGCAATGGTCGACGCATGGAAATGGGTGACAACGATAATTGTAATCACGGATGCTGAGGTCAATATTTGTATCACAATCAGCAACTTTTGCACTCTATGAATAAAAAAAGAAAAGTGGGAGATGAATTTCTGGCTGGTAGGAACAAGGTTCCGTTCCATCCTATTGTATCACGTGTTATGTATAATAGATATGTTTTACTTTTACTGCCTAGTCTTCTAATTGCTGATTTTTTTTTTTGGAACAATGGCAGTTGGACACATTAGTGCACAACTAATGTGACGGTTGTAATATTAGTCCCACAACTTCCAACAAATATAACAGAATCCAGATTAGTTCAAGTCGGGCGTGCATAGGTCTGGTCTAAATGAGATTTAAATACAATACCTTATTAGTTATTTCCGTAATAAAATACTAAGATAAATCATTACCGCTTTTTAAAGATAAATCATTACCACTTAAAAAGCATCTAGTAATTGTGCATCATAGAGCTACTGGGCGTACCACTATCAAAGAAGAGATATCAAACTTGCCAAAAAAAAGCAAAGCCTTTATCTGCCGCCGTATAATATAGAAGCATCACGCATGCAGAAATGAGTGCATTCATGGTTAATGCTAAACCCTTCTATGCACAACTTAGCCACACTAGATGTATTTTGCGGCACAAAAAAACCTTGTCAAACTGCATAAGCTCATAGCAAAATTGATTGGATGGTACAGTTCCATACCATGTCAAAATTTAGACAGAAAAGCATATAATAATAGAATGGCAAATATTCTGCACCGTGAGGCAATGAGGGGCAAACTTCTACCCATTCCCATTTGGCAACTCTCCACTCTTTGCAGCTCTTTTCTGTAAGTCTGCTTCATAATGCTGAAAAGCAGCATCTAGAGCCTGCACTAAAATGATATTTCCGTGAGTTCCCTTCACCATTAAGATTTTTCGTTTTCTATTCCTCTGAAAAACACATAACCTAAACCTGCTTTCTCAGCAACCACAGAATTAGTACACTTGCCAAAAAGAGCTAGAAGCAACCAAGTCACCAAAAACCAAGCAGTATTTAAGCCCATTGTAGATTTTCAAACTTAGTTGGTCATCAGATCATTACAAAGTAACAGATTAAAACCGATAAACATGAGAGATAATTTGAAAAATTATATTCAAACTCCAATTAAACAGAAAATGGAGGAAATTAGACCTGATGCATTGGACGAACAAGGAGGGAGACCTGGTGCCTGAAGTCTGACTGCACAGCTTCCTTTATCTCCTGCAGATATTCAACTAATAAATTACACAAGTAAAACTTGAACTCTCTAACAAAAACAACCAAAATCATTTGTACAAAGGGGAATTTAGAACATTAAGAAATCTATCCGCCCTACGTAAAAAGCAAGAAAGAGTTGGGAATTTAGAACATCAAGAAATTCATCTGCCCTACTCAAAAGCAAGAAAAAGTGTTAGAGAATATTTATTTCTTTTTCGGACCAATAAATCATTTAATATTTTTTCAATATCCAGCTTTTCCTTGTAACATAGTCAAGGTGATTTTAGGATGAAGATTTGGAGATCTGACCAACATTCTCCTAGCAGCCAAAACACATTAAACCAAACCAGCACTCTTGAGTGCTAAATCACAATATAGGAGCTGGAGGCTGTAATGTGTTAATATTTAAACGATACAGGCCGGAAGCGCAAGCAGAAAAGATACCTCTAGCTGTCGATAAATTTGTGACATGGCATCCTTCAGTCTGCCTACCTGCATAACAATAATTTATTAATTTACACAAAAAAGAAATATTAAATATATAACAAACAGTACACAAACCAATAAGGAAAATCAAGTTGCAATAATACATGTAGTTCACGTAGCAGGATTTCCTTATTCTCATTTAAACAGGAAATAGGTTCTGGGCCAAACTGAATTCATTATTAGCCCAGTAGTATACTACCATACTGATACTAAAAGATAAGCAAGGTATGTCCTCCCTTTAAACAATACTTCCATTTCACATTAGATAAGAAGAATCCTTCTCATTACATATGAGGTCAAAATTACAAAATATTAATAGATGAATACAGAAAAATCTAGCAACCTTTTCACTTCACATTATACGAACTAACCTTAGTATACAAAGAAGAAGTTGTAATTGGATATGAAGACCAAAAATGCCTCAGTAGTTCTTGAATGGACATCCAATGCTGGAGTATGAAAATGTTATCCCAAAATCTTGAGATGTCATAAGTAAAATAAAAACAAAATAAAAAATCTAATGCATCAGCTGTCATAATTATTCAATTTGAAGATAAAAAAGCACATGCAAACATCCTATTTATATCCACTCACATGTAAGAGTTCCTCTTTGGTTCTGTTTGGCAAGCCATCCAGAATACTCTCTCGAGGATTCTTTCCAAGTTGATATTTGGTACTTGAAATATTCTGGGTCAGCCCATTAAAAACCTATTTACAGAAATAGACAGTAAAGTTCTATTACAATTGATATAAACACACACACACACACACACACACACTCACACACTATATATATATATATATATATATATATATTTATTTTAGGAGTCATCAGCAGAGCACCCTCCGTTTAAGAAAGGTGAGGACCCCAACAGTCTGGCCCGCAATCTAATAATCAGAGCCATCATATATTAGATCCTCCTTCAATTTATTTTAGGGGTCATCAGCAGAGCATCCTCTTTTTAAGAAAAGTGAGGACCCTGTCAGTCTTGCCCGCAATCTAATGATCAGAGCCATTCATATTTTAGCACTCCTTCAAGGATCAGTCCTCCAAGAAGTTAGTCAAGTCAGAAGTTGTGAGCCATATAATCAGGCATAATCCTCATTTCAGTTTTATCCAATGGACTATCTTTGTCCATTGCCTCTACAAAGATTTGATTACCCAGCAGTGCCAAATAAACTACTTTTTAGCAGGCAAATTTTTGTAAAGGAACCTAAAGATATATGGTTCCAATGAACCAAATGCAAGGCAGGGTTGTGTATGGGCGTGCATGTGTTGAAAATGTGATCTTGCAGAAGGCGTACCGTAAGAGCAACTTCTGGTTTAACTGTGGAATTGCTCAATCCAATGCTCTTAATTTTAGATATAGACTCCTTTAAGGCGCCATATGCTTCCTCAGTAGTCAGCTTGCGTTTTGTCTGCTCAGTACCAGTACGCGAGTCATCCAAAGTTCTAAGTGCATTAGCTTGTTGTGTATCAAAGTAGTCTCGAGGATCCTGTTTTTACATACAACATGAAGCATCTGCACTATCAGAAGAAAAGAAAAGAAAAGAATGCTATGAAACCACATCAGCATAAAATTGTTGGCTGCAGGTATGGTGATGACTATGTTAACCTTGATACATAATGGAGCAACTGGATGATCATGAGATTCTCGAAGGTCGTCTATCTCAGTCATCCGAGTAAGCCTATCAAGTCTCTCCTGTACAGCACTGTCACTAGGTTCTGCAAATAAACAGCAAGACATAAGCACAGTTGTTCTGCTCTACCATGGAAAAGCAAACATGGGAAAAAGGACCATACTAACCCTGTCTTGACCGCATAAGTGCCTCTGCTATAGTTCTTGGATCTTCTGGGTCCACATCTGCAGTCAGGTTTACAAATCAACGTTATCTACCTAATATGGTATAAGTAAATAAATAAAAGCAGATTAAACAAAATTCCATTATTTGTTATCTGAGTCAAAACTTATTATTTTCTAAAACATACATCAATACGAAGCAGCTTCTGACATTTATTAATGAGTGACATTGGCAATCACTTCCCCTTACTACTTATATCATATTTAACACTCTTCTTACTTGCCTTTTCAAAAGTAAACCTCAATAATTAAAGTCACAATTTGCCATTCTCTTGAAACCTTTTTTCTTGGTTAGATCTCTATCAATGTTTTTAGTTTTTCATTCTTTAAGTTTTTTCTCCTCTCCCTTCAATGAGTTAGTTCTCAAACAAGAAGGTTCTCTTTCTAGATCACTTAAATGCATAGAAATTCTTAAGGTAACAGGCAGAATCGAGAAAGGAAAATCACAAAAAAAATGATGACCATTGTTGGCAGATAAATCTGAGTATGTGTAAAGATATCGAGCCCATGACCCACTAAGATTCAGTCTCAAATTGTCATCGCCTATTCTCCAAAACCAAAATTACTTGGACTAAAAAAAATTGCCAAGATTCATCCCTGATGCATACGGTGAGAAAGGATTTGGAAATACCCAAATCCATTCCTAGAGACGTCAATGTTTGAAATTATTTGTTATGGTTTACTGGGTTTTGGTCATATTCAAATCCATTTCATTATCAGGCCAACCCAAAAATAAGTTCAGGTAGAGGCAAATATTCAGATGGAGATGAGTGAAAAAGAAAGAAAAACTATGAATCTGACTAATTCTTATTTTTTTCATATAAGATTTCAGAAGATAATTATCATCTTTTTCTATATAAGAGAGCACATGACTTAGAATTGGGAAAATAATAACAAGGAAGAGGAATGAAGAAGTTCCGTGTGGGGGGGGGGGGGGGGGGGGGGGGGTGAGGAGAGAGAGAGCTGGTCAGATTCAGATTTTTAAGGGTATTATTGGACATACATGTAAGAGAACATATAAAAGTTATCAAAATAGAAAGGAGTATGAAATGTAAAACAGGAGTGCCAACTTCACTCCCCTTGTTAATTAATGGAAAGAAGTATTGCACATTCTAACCGAGATTTCTTCCTTGAAGAACAACAGCGCCTTGTCTGTTAAGGTCTTGCGATAGAGTCCTCCTGTATTGATCATTCTGTAGTTCAGTTATGTCCTTGGTGCCATCACGAAAGATCCCATGATCCTATAAGTAGCGACCAAACAAAACATGTTACATTTGAAAAAACAAATAAAAAACATTATCATTAAAAAACTCATTGTTGATCAAAGACATCATTGGACATCTGGAATATCAGAATCTGAATGACACTTTACGAAGGAATATATCTAAAAGATCTGCCATTAATGAAATCATAGAAACTACACAGTAAGAATTTAAAAGTTGGCAAACAACATACCGGAAGATGTATATAGTCATCCCCTTGATCAGCTTCCATATCCAAAGTTGGATCAACCCGCTGAATCTGCGGAAAGAACATGCCAAGAAGGAAATGAATGAATATTTAAGAAATCAAACTAGATAAATCATAAATGCAGCAGGAGCATCCTATTAAAGTCCAGATTTGAAAGCTTCGCAAAAAAGCACCTTCTGCCGAGCTTCCCTTGCCAATATTTCATCTTCCTTTAAAAAAATCGCCAGTTCCTCATCCTCAGCAGCTTCTGCTGCAGCTGCTACAACATTTTTGGTACTGTGGAGGTATTCGGCTCGAAAATATTTGTTCCAGAAGTCTTTCTCTGTCATCTGGAATTCAGTAAAATGGAGGGGAAAGACAAGAAAAGCATGCTTCAAGCAGAGTACATACAAATAACAGAGTAACAGACTAGTCATTCTCAAACTATCATCGTAAGAGTATGTCTCTCATAAAAACAAAAATAAGGTGATGACTAACATGGAAAACTGTCTGAATATGTAAGGACTTGTTTCAATATCCTCACTACCTTACTGGGAACGAGATCAATATATGCCTGGTGAACTGCTGGTTTCAGGGCGAAAATCTGCAAAGCAATGTAACAATTTAACATAAGCACCAAGTGAAAGTATTCCACAGATACTGCAATTGCTGATTCTGAAAGGTCTTGTCTGTAAGTGTAAAGTGGAAGATTAATACCTGATATTTAATCTCATCAGTCAAATTGAATGTAACCTTGTTCATCTGACAAATGCCCACAGAAAAATAGAAAATTCAGTTTCGCAACCACAAACTGATACGTTGAGCATCCTTTTCTTTTTTTTTTCCTTTCTTTTTTAGGAAGATGGCCATGTTATCCATAAGGAAAAGAATTGTATTTTGTCCACAAGAGTTCAATTAAAAAGGCACTAAGGAGATGGCAACCCTGCATGGGCATGTTCAAAGGTCGCAGCATTCATTACTCATTAGGCAAGTGAGTGAATTCACACATATACGTATAGAGAGAGAGAGAGAGAGAGAGAGAGAGAGAGAGAGAGAGAGAGAGAGAGAGAGAGAGAGAGAGAGAGAGAGAGAGAGAGAGAGAGAGAGAGAGAGAGAGAGAGAGAGAGAGAGAGAGAGAGATGCTCTACCCGACCATCAGTCATAGGTTTGATGTCCAGTATCATCGAACTTTTAAAACCAACCCGTTGTTTTGACTTTTTACGGCTATCTCCATCAAGCAACTTCTGCAAATGGAATGATACAAATGTAACTATAACAAGTTTTTTTCCAAAAGAAAATGATTTACATTGTAATACTGTGTGCGTGTGTGTGTGGTGGTGGTTTTTGTGTTTTTTTTTTTTTTTTTTGGGGGGGTGGTTTTGTTGAATTTTTGTATTCAAATGAAAATTGAACCAATCTACTCATGAAAACAACAGTCATAGTTAACCGACCTTCCTGGTTGCCCAGAACTCAGATTCTGTCAAGACACCACTGCCTACAAACTGCTTGTGAAGTTTCTGCAGTTCACTGCAAAGGGAAAAATTTAGTGATATACAACATGAAGTTCAAACAAAGACTCTTCTGTTTTTTTTTTTTTTCCTTTTCTTTTTCTGAATTTGACAAGTACCATGAAGATCTAAGTTAAAAGCATTTTTGAATGGACCATTAGTCTCAATTTCAACCTATAAACCAAAGGCAAACAAACGACTTGAACACAAAGCAAAACGCAACAGTGATAGACAAGAAAACAGGGCAAAAAAAAAAAAAAACCCAATTTTACTGGCACAAAGAAAAATGGAAAAAGCAGGGTTGATGGCAAGTCTATGTTCAACTTTAGAAAGAGTAACAGCCAAAAATGAAACAAGCTATTTATTCCTTATCAAATTCCAAGCAGCCTATTTTCTCAGGGTATTTAAAATGTAAGGGATAAGATTACTGCTAACACACCAATACGAGAAGCATAAGCTTCCTGGTAGGTATCAGATATAATGTGTTTTTGTTTCTGAAAAAAAAAAAATGAAAAAAAAAAAACACAAGCTCTAATGGAGGGCAATAGTAAGAATGAGGAAGAAAAGGGATGTACAGACTGACTCAGGCCGTGGGCACCATACTAAAGATGCTTTCGAACTACTTACAAAGAGAAATTAGAGGAATTTCACCATCAAAATGAAGGTGTCATGGAAATAGTA
This sequence comes from Rosa chinensis, assembly GCF_002994745.2. Lineage (NCBI taxonomy): Eukaryota > Viridiplantae > Streptophyta > Magnoliopsida > Rosales > Rosaceae > Rosa > Rosa chinensis. Next base: position 42,148,457 of record NC_037094.1, on the reverse strand, counting down.
AAATCAATAAGTCACGAGACTGTAATAGATTGACCTTGCGACATGCAAAGACAGACTATGAATCTGAATTATGTGTAAATTTGCATTCAAAAAGGTACAAACACTCTGTGATATATATATATATATATATATATATATATATATATATATATGTGCGTGCGTGTGTGTGTGTGTGTGTCTGAGGGTGAGGGTCTCAATTATTGGAGTTTACAAAACACCACCTCTATCGTTGGCTGTGTTTTTTCAATGAAAGTTGTTTACTTTGAAAAAATGAGAAAGCAGCTAAGCGTCTGAAATGAAATCAAGAATCTGATACTGAGAACAAGAAAGTTGGGAGTAGAGGACATAGGTTTAATTTTTGGTGCGCATGAATAAGTGGTACCCTAGCAGTGTTGTCGTTCCAAACTAATCTAAATAGGAACCAGATCTGTGTTGAAATTGACTTCAAGTAATAATGGATTCTGGTTGAAATATATGACTAGAAAATGAGAGAAGTGGATAGAATGTGTGTTGACCTGTGGTAACCACATATTAGATGACAGTGTGTGCTTTTATTGCATTGAGATGAAAGTGAAAAGCAACCTAAAACTAATTAAAGCAAATTTCAATAAATATTACATTGAGGGAAAAAAAAACAACAACAAAGTAGAGCAACTTGTAGACTAATGTACAGTGAGGGAGAAAATAAAATAGCTCAAAAACTATCCATAGTTCTAAGAAAATGGGAATTATTGATGATTGATCTCTATCATGTGGATATAGGAGACTAACCTGTCTTCTTGCATAAGCTTCATCCGGAGCTCTAACTCTGCTGTACTATATTGTTCATTTGTAGAAGAAGAAGCTTTTGCTGTAGAAGAAATTGTTGCAGCGGAAGAACCTTTTGCAGCCTCAAGGGCGTTGGCTATTCAAATGCACCAGATGAAAACTAAAGGTAAAAAACTAACGCATACAACAACAAAGCTAACATAAATATTACATCACTCAAGTTTTGCATTATAGCTTTTGCCTCAAGTTTTGCATTAAGATAAAAGAGTTGCTGTTTTGTACAGAAAGACTACCAGCATTTTTCCCAAAGATAAAAGAGTTGCTGATTTGTACAGACATGTCAAGAAACAAGGAATTTCCGTTATCTTTCTGGTAGGTGACATTATTTTAATCCTCTTAATTTAGAAATAGGTAACTGATACATAGCCTACCCACCCCAGCAAATCATCGACCTACAAAACCAGTACAAAAGTAGCAACTTCATGCACAATCAGTAAATAACTTACAATCATAAGAAGACCCTAGAAAGGCTTAGTAGACATGTCAACCAGATAGTGCATTAGGCAAGACAATTTCATTATGTTACCTACTCAACAGAAAGGGGTTCACTACCATTCTGATTGGTAAACATTGCAGGAACAAAACATAAAAACAGGTTTCATGTCTCCCGTTTAGACTAAAACTCTATATCTATGACAAAAAAAAATTAACCTCGTCAACGCTTGTAAACTGATTGAATGAAAAGTCATCAATCAGATTTGAAAGTCTGTAATACTGACTAAAGTGTCCCCTCGAACATAAATTCAGGGTCCACACTGCTTACAATGCAGGTCATTCCGGAAAGGTGTACAAGTAAACATTTATATCACCAAAAGGCACAGAGAGCTAAAAACAACTGTGAAACAGAGCCTCTTAACATAGTCATTATTACATAAGGATGTGACTGGGACTTACCAATAATTTCTCGGCATGCATGAAGATCAGGATAACTCTCAAACTCAAAAATGTAACTCCCATCCTAGAACATCAAAGGACGAATTTGCAAAATTCAGTCAGCAACATTTAACAGCATTACAGTAGCACCGAAATAATAGTTGGACAAAAATTACACTACAACAAAAAGAAAACCTTATTATTGCTGATATTAAGCCAAGGTGGTTTATTTGATCCCTCCTTAGTGTTCTTCTGACCTGAAAATTATAAAGAGTGATAACAAGATTACGTATTAGTTTCATTTCATTTTATCGGTAGCAAAAGATTTTTCCAAACCAAAAGAAAAAAAGATACAACAAGGTGGCGTAATACATCGAGAAGCAAGATAGAAACAAAGTCAACTAAAAAGGCAGATCAACAAGCCTAATGAACTAAGCCAACCATAACACCCTCCAATTGTTTGAAAAAAAAAAAAATTGCCCTAAACTGGGAAAATCACTGTCAAATCCTTTCGCGTTTATGAGTGGAAGAAATGGAAAAAGAAGAGGTCTAAACTGAGTAGTATGAAAAGCAAAGAAATGTAACTATGATGAGTAGCATATGGGTGGGTCTAGAGGTGCTGGCTCAAATAACTGATGCGCAATATGAGGTGGGCATGTAGTACCTTTAATTTGATGAAAGCCGACATCAAGCTTAGAGGGAGACGTGGGATCATTTGGCCTGAACACAAACCTGTTCTCCATCTGCAAACGCCAAAGAATTAACAAACAATCAAATACATAATTGCATCGATCCCACAATAAAAAATAAAAAAAAAACAAAAAAAATCACAAAGCAGCAAAAGAAGGAAATACCATAGTTAGAAGACCAGGAGTTCCCGGGTCTTTAATTGAAGTCTTGTATTTTGCACGCTTAATCACTTGCGGGGTCGACATTTTCCGTCAAAAAATCAGAGCAATGTTGAATGATTCGTGTTGGAGTCTCTGTTGGGGATAGATGCTCCTTTTATGGAAATGAATTTGCTCACCACCACAAGCACTTAGGTGCTCAATAATTACAGTGCTGCCACGTACAATGCATGGTCAATAATCAGGAAACAGAAAAATTTAACAAATAATCGGGCTTTGGTTTATCGGCTTTAATTTTGATTACAGCAGATAGTAGTTTATCATGATCATGATTCTATCTCTCAAACAAAACAGAAAGCAATAAAAGGCTAAATGAATCCAATGGTTCTGTAATACGCAAAGTCCGCAGCGCACATTTTCGGAATTAGGATTTTTTTTTTTTTGAAAGAAGGAAATTACCTAATCGAGTAGAGAGACCTGTTTCTGGGGGCAGTGCCCGGATCGAGGCTCAAAAGTGACTGACTGGACTGGTGGTGCGGTGCGCCCAGCGTGCGGTGCTCAGCGGCGTCCTCCGGTCGGAGCTGACAGACGGAGAGATTTCCGAGACAAAGTCTGGCTGGGAGAGGTCGCGCTTCCGAGTCCGAGAAGTAGAAAAGAAGGAAGAAAATTATTATTATTATAATAATATTAGGTGGTCACGTGAGAGCCCAGGGAAAGAGAATTAGGAGATCACGTGCATGGCATGTGATGAACAGGTCCCGGGTCGGGGGGTCGAAATATTTGCTTCATCCATCTTCTTGGTTCTTGTCTGAGATCCATCCTGAACAAAAAATGGGTGCATTGCATTCAGATCTGACTCCCTCCCAAGCTCTAATCTTTCTGTGATCCAATTCCCTTCTCTTTCTTTCTCAGATCCCTCACCAAATCAATTCACAATTCCCTTCCCCCCTTGTGCCTCCTCCACTCGCTCAGACAACTAAGCGGCTCTTCAATCTCACTAGGACTGGGAACCCGTCGTCGTGGTCAGGAAGAAGGCCGACGAGAAAGCAGTCAACGCTACTCGCCGTGCCCGATCGATCGAAACCGTCAAGAAAGGTCTGTCTTCTTTCTAGGGTCTTGATTTATTATTGTTTTTCGGGGACGGGTGTGGCCGTGGTTAAGCAACAGCCCATGATTGAGATTGACCCAACAAAAGAGAGAACGTAATTAAGGAGCCTAGGTCCAAGTTATGGTTTGGGTTAGCTAAGAGCTCCAATGCAAATTCATGTCCAGTTTCAACTTCATGTTTAATTCTTCTGGCTTTTAAGAATCAATGAAAGATTAGAATGCTACTTTGTTAACCCTACAAGCAGAAATTGCAGTCCTCACTAAGGTTAAGCATAGGCATTTGGTTGCCTATCTTTAAGGATATTGCATTAATGGTAATGAGACTATCTGAAATATCATTTCAATGCAATCATGTGCAGTATATAGTTTGACTAATTCTATATATTATGTCCATTAGAAATCAGTGGTTTTTGGCTTTTCTCTAAGGAATAATACAACAAAGTTTGTTTTTTCGGGTTGCGTCTACTATTCTACAATTCAACCTCAGTTTCCTCAAATTCCACAATTGAAATTTAATTAGACTAATAAAGTCAAAATGTAGAGGCATTAGCTGTAACTCTCAAATTCTATAGCCCATTCTGGAATTTGATCCTCAATTTCCATTCATAAAAATCTCAAGATTATTCTTTCACTTTCTATGTTATTTTTATGATTGATTTAGTTACTTCGCTGCATTTTGTCTGCTTAGCGAAATTCAGTTTCAACAACAAACATGCTTTAGTGGCCATTGTCTTTTGTCACTGAGTTTCTTGGTTTCAATGTTGTGTTTTCATATTACTGCTAAAGAGGAGAATAATCTCAGTAATGATGCAATAGCTAAAGATATTAATCAGGTAAATATTGCTCATCAAATTTTCAGAAAAACCATTTCAATAATTTGCATGCTGCCAATAATAACACACATCAGTTAGATTTAACTCTCAACCTTTATTTACATATTCCATGCCATGCTTTGGTCATTTGTTCCATCAATAAAAGGTTGATATCTTTCCGCTTGACATAAGATAGTATTGCTCATACATTTCTCTCCTTCTAATTGTATTGGTATTATTCCTCATGTACTATCACTTGAAAGTTTGAATGGAATTGAGCTGCGAGTAAATGTTCAGATTACAAAACGCTTGGATATGCTCACTTTCAAACACAAATTACATATATGTAGTTGCTCACTTTACGTTTTACAGTCTGTCATTTGAACAACTAATATATTACTAGATATAACAACTGATCTAAGCATTTGAATTGGAAGGCTAATTTATGCATTTTGTAAATGTTTCAATGTCTCTGTATAGCTGCTGATCAGCTGAAACCATTGTGCTGATGACGGGACATAATAGAGAGATCAGATTTTAGATCACCAAGCAACTTGCAGCGCATGGACAACTCTTTTAAAGAAGAATCAGGTAGTAGTGTAGTGCCTTAAAGTTACTGGAGGAACAATATAGAGAGATAGAGGCTCTGTAAACAATTTTGGACGCAGGAAACTTTGTCTCTTATATTTTGCATTACTGTTTGATGCACTATTCTGATTAATGTGTGATATACGATGTTCTATCATTTTGATCAAGAATCAAGTCACTTCAGTTCTATCTTTCATTATTGCAAATTGTGAGCAACAATAAATCACCATTGCTATTTGAACTAAAAGCTTTGCTTCCCATCTAGATTAGAGCCCGTTGTCACTCTCTGAGTCTTGTTCACAATTCATAGAAGAAGATGTATATGGCATATGGATGGCCACAGGTCATCCCACTTGAACAGGGTTTATGCCCGTCTTCCCAGAAGATCATATATTTCAAGGTCATCAATGGCTTACTGCTTGTTGTGTCTCCCTCTCACCTTGAGCTCTGGAGCTCTTCCCAGGTCTGCTTTTTATGCTTTCTGTGTTTTCCATTGAGATGGGTATTTGCCGTTACTGTGAATTTGCTCCCAATTATGGAGCTTTATGCTCCTTTCTGTTTCTTAAACATGGGTTTGAGGCATTGATCAATGTTTAAATGTGAATGAAATATTGTGACTATAGGCATAATGGTGTGTGTATATGTGTGAGTTTTGTCTAATGTAAATTAGGATTAGGGGTTTGACATTGTTTCGTTTTTGTGTTTATTGGGGTGGTGCAATCCAGCATAAAGTGAGACTGGGCAAGTACATGAGGGATGCTGATTCACTTCAGAGAGAAGGCGAGAATTTGCAAGCAGTCTGGAGCCCTGATGCCAAATTGATCGCTGTTCTTGTAAGTCTAATACTGATTTTGCCTCAAATCTTGGTTTTACAGCCACTTTATACTGACTCTAATCTGCATAGGCTTCTTTTTGCTTTGCATTTTTGTATGTTTGCTTGTCTTGATGCACGGAAAAATATATTGACATGTAGAATGAGACTATCTTTATTCTTATCCGGTTAACCAATTCTTAAAAATGAAAAGATTTATCAGACTATGATGAAGTGAATAATTTGATCAATGAATATTTAATTCTTCTTTCAATTTTGATTTTGCATCGATTCACAAAAACTTCTTTCATTTTAAATATCGAGGGAAAGGTTGTTCTTTGGGAGAGATCTGTATCCAATGACTATGGCTGACTTGCTTGCCGGGACATGCGATTTTGTCTTTTATGGAATATAGGTTATCCAGAGCCTTCTGTCATTGAAAGTGATACACCTTTGGTGCCTTTAGTGACTTTCTGTCTGCCAACCTCTATTAGAATTCCCGCTTCACTTCTCCATTTTCCGCCGTCGGCGCCTCTTCTATTCACTTTGGCTGATATGTGCGCTACTTCAACTGCCCATGATGACTGGTGGTTATTCCGTGTTCATCAATATGTGTGCTGTTTCTAGCATTTATGAGTAATGAAAGGAAAAAGGTGCTTTTTGCATATATTAGTATGCTAGTGTGCATGTAAACCATCCAAGAAGATATGAATTTAAAACAGTTTAACTGATTAATGACAATTCTGTCATGAACTTCAACTTTGTTATAAAGTTGTTAAGGCGCTCTAAAAGTACACTGCATGTTTGAGTTGCTTGATATGATTGGCAAAACGATGTTTCACGAGTGCGCTGTACTTTGTCTTTGATTTATGAGTGTGTTGTGGATTTATACTTATTTTCTTTTTTCCACATAAAGCTCTAAAATGCATTTACCTGTTTTAGCTTATTGTATATTTTTATCGTTTTTGGCAGACGTCCTCTTTCTTTCTTCACCTTTTCAAGGTCCAGTTTTCTGAGAAAAAGATACAATTAGGAGGGAAGCAGCCCTCTGGTTTATTTCTTGCTACTATATCTCCTCTTCTCAGTGAGCAGGTGCCATTTACAGATAAGGACATCAGAGTGTAAGTATTCATCTGAATTTAATTGAACAAATAGTCTTTGAATGTTGACAATATTTGAAACATGATAGTAATGTGTTTCAGCATCAGTTACTGAATGCATAGTTGTCTTCCACTAAAATGAGTATGCACATTCTTTTATTATTATTTTATTTTTTATTTTTAGATTTTTTATTCCAATCTTCCTATATAATAGCCAATGATGTTTTGAAATTTGTACTGGTCCTAGTTCTGTTTGATATTGCATTTAGTTTAGGGTTATGATGTTCCATTTAGCTTCATCTAGAGCCCTCTTTGTTTTTAACAAATTAATCTCGCAAGTTACTGTTATCATTGCAATTGATTATTTTTTTTTTCTCTTGCTGTGTCTCTTTTCAGGAGCAATATTGTAAGCGATAGCAAACATATGCTACTTGGACTTTCTGATGGATCACTTTACAGTATCTCATGGAAAGGGGAGGTAAAAGAATATATGATTTCATTGTAATACAGTGATCATGAATTTTCCATGGCATTATAGTCTAATCCTCTTTGTTTAGTGACTGGACCTGCTTTATAACCAAAGGATTGAGTAATATTGTGTTCTTTTGTACAGTTCTATGGGACTTATGAACTTGATCCAGTTCCACGTGATGGCTGTGAAGTTATCCCATCATCACATTCTTTAGATAATGGTGTTGCTTCTAAAGGGGTTCCAGGAACTATTCCTGCCAATAATTGCGTCCCCAGGAAGTCTGCTATTATCCAACTGGAGCTCTGTTTTCCACTTAGGTTACTGTTTGTGTTATATTCTGATGGACAACTGGTGTCATGTTCTATAAGTAAGAAAGGCTTAAAGCATCCTGAATCTATTAAAGCTGAGAAGAGGCTGGGGGCTGGTGATGCTGTATGTACTTCAGTAGCTTCAGAGCAACAAATCCTTGCTGTTGGGACCAAAAGAGGGGTTGTGGAGTTATATGACTTCGCAGAATCTGTATCACTGATCCGATCCGTATCTCTGTATGACTGGGGGTAAGTATGGGATCTGAGTATAGCCAAGGGTGTAATAATTTGATAGGTTGGCATTTCACCAAGCTAGGTGCACAAAATTGTAGTCAGTAATTCCAATGGACTAAATTCTGGTAGAAACGGTTAATAATTTGATCGTGTTGTATGATCCATAATTGAATCTGCATAACAGATGACCTGCCTTTTCACTTTTCAGATACTCAATGGAAGACACTGGACCTGTCAGTTGCATTGCATGGACGCCTGATAATTCTGCTTTTGCAGTTGGGTGGAAGTTAAGAGGACTTACAGTTTGGTCTGTCTCTGGTTGTCGTTTGATGTCAACAATCCGTCAAATAGGTTTAAGTTCAGTATCTTCTCCGGTGGTTAAGCCAGTCAACGAATGCAAATTTGAACCTTTGATGGGTGGCACCTCATTGATGCAGTGGGATGAATATGGATATAGGCTCTATGCTATTGAAGAACGATCGTTGGAGAGGATTCTTGGATTTTCCTTTGGTAAATGTTGCCTTAACAGAGGAGTTTCAGGCATGACATATGTCCGTCAAGTGATATATGGTGATGATCGGTTGCTTGTTGTTCAGTCTGAAGATACTGATGAACTTAAGATGCTACATCTTAACCTTCCAGTTATGCCTTCAAAATCATATGCTCGATATAATATATCATCTTGTGTTTAATAAATTGGCTGACTTTTTAAGAATGTCTAATGAGAGTTCTTTTTCTTTGGTTCAGGTTTCTTATATCTCACAAAATTGGCCAGTTCAACATGTAGCGGCTAGCAAAGATGGAATGTACTTAGCAGTTGCTGGTCTCCATGGGTTAATCATATATGATATACGATTCAAGAAGTGGCGAGTGTTTGGAGACATTACTCAGGAACAGAAGATTCAGTGCAAAGGTTTGTTATGGATGGGGAAGATTGTTGTTGTCTGCAACTACATTGATTCTACTAACACGTGAGCTAGCTATCCTTATTTTCATTCTTCTGTATGGTAGTCTTTAAAGGTTTTTTTTGGGCGTTCAACTTTTCTACTTTAGTGGTTAAATTTCCTGGTTACCATGCTCAATAGGCCCTACTTCTCAATTATGCTACCATCACGTGTCTTAGGTTTATTGGCAGTTCTTTTTGTGTTCATCTATTTGTTCTATAGGTATGAAGGAGTTTCTTTTGTATGTTTTTATAATGTGAAACACCGTAATGGTCAAACATTTGTAATTGCAGATATGAATTGCTTTTCTATCCAAGATATCACCTTGATCAGAGCTCACTACTTTGCCGAAAGTTGTTGCTTGCGAAACCAATGGTCATGGATGTCTATCAAGATTATATACTAGTCACATATCGCCCGTTTGATGTACACATATTCCATGTGAAATTATTTGGTGAATTGACGCCTTTCACTACTCCAAATCTAGAGGTAAAAGAATATTTCCTGATTTTTTTTTTTAATTTTTTTTTTTACTATAGCAGATGGGTTTTATATGATGATTTCATTTGCACATAAATAAAACTAAATAAATGAAAATAATTCTTCATACATTTTTAAGTGATAAAATGACAAACAGCTTTCTACAGTACGAGAACTCTCAATTATGACTGCGAAGAGCCATCCTGCAGCAATGCGTTTTGTCCCAGATCAGCTTCCAAGAGATCGCATTTCAGATAATCATATGTCTAACTCAGATCCTTTATTAAAAGAGCCTGCAAGGTATGTGCTTTTTGACATTGTTTATTTGGATCTTAATATTTGTAGTGATATCGGCAGACACGACTCAATGGATGCTTGCTTTGATAGGTGTTTGATATTGAGAGTAAATGGGGAGCTTTCACTTCTTGATTTGGACGATGGACGTGAAAGGGAGCTCACTGATTCTGTTGAATTATTTTGGGTTACATGTGGTCAATCGGAGGAAAAATCAAATCTTATTGAGGAGGTTTCATGGTTAGATTATGGCCACCGCGGAATGCAGGTAATTAACTGTTGAGGTTTCATATCATGGCTTTGATGTCATGTCAAAGTTTGTTATTGCTTATTTTTTAGCTCTACCAACAGTGATTTGTATTTGTCTGATATTTATTCTGGTTGGAAGTTTATTTTTACAGGTTTGGTATCCATCTCTGGGTGTTGACCCTTTTAAGCAGGAGGATTTCTTGCAGGTATGCTTGTATTTAAGAGAATGTTTAGGATGCGGCTTTTTGAAAGATTGTATGGACTAGAGATGTGAATTCTTGTATAACATGTGCCTCTCATTATCAGTGTTTCATTTTGGAGATAAGCATACAATTCTTTTTTCTCTTTTGGTCATCATTTAAAGGCTTTATATTTTAATTTCATTTCAAATAAAAAAAAATGGTCTGTATATTTGGACTTCTCTCATTCTTAGATACTTCAAGCAAAGATTATTTTGCCTCTGTTTATCAGAGATATTGGCCTTTGTTTCTGATTGGATGAAGCTTAGTGGAGCTTAATATACTAGGCTTGTCCATTTTCTCTGATTGATTAAGTGATTCACCATCATTTTTTAGTTGGATCCGGAGCTTGAATTTGATCGTGAGGTATACCCTCTGGGACTTCTTCCAAATGCTGGGGTGGTTGTTGGTGTTTCCCAGCGAATGTCATTTTCAGCCTGCACAGAGTTTCCGTGTTTTGAGCCAACTCCGCAAGCTCAAACTATATTACATTGTCTTCTAAGGCACCTTATTCAGGTAATAGTTGTCTTTTTACTTTCGATGGGCGGGTGGTGCATATCATATAGAAAACTTTATATTCTGAACTCACATCGGCTACTTTTCTGACCTCAAACTCTGCCCTTTGTTTGCTTTTTCTTGTCAAAAGTGGCTTAATCATGAGTACTTCATTGCGTAAAGTCATAATCTGCACATGGGATTTATATTATATTTAAGTAAACAATCTTCGCCAACCAAAAACTATAAAATATCAGTGATTCCCTTCAAGTTATTTTTTGCTTAATAAATATTTAAACGTTTTAAAGATTTATTTGTAACTTAATTCTACTTTTTGCGCACATTGTTTCTGTCCATGCCCTATATTTCTCTTTATGTATGTACTTCCATCATATGAATCACGTGTCTGATTCTTCCGGTAATGATTTATGTTAACTGTTATTGAACTTCTATTGACCAACTAGGTAAGTTCGTAGACTCACTAGACTGTATGAAATTGAAATCTGCAGGCTCATTGTCTTAGATTTTGCAGATATATGGGATTATGGGTTAATAAAATACTCTTTTGACATGCATGAATATGCTGTATCTTGTGTTCTGGTTTGTTTTGAAAAATATATTTTGTTTCCTGGTTGATTGTTGTTTCTGCCAGAGGGACAAAAGGGAGGAAGCTTTAAGATTGGCCCAATTATCAGCTGAAAAACCTCATTTCTCTCACTGTATGGAGTGGCTTCTGTTTACTGTATTTGAGGCAGACATATCCAGGTAAGCTTAATTAGGGAAAGTAAAATCATTTCACAAGTATAAGGACTTGAGCACCAACTTTGTTTTCAAAGTAAAATCATTTCCTAAACTGAAAAGACCTATAACACTGGTCCTCCCGACCCTCATTTGGTAGGAACCAAGAACAAGAACAGGTTAGGTAGTATGGCTATTGTTAATAGTTTACAGTTATTGGTTTAATGGGCAGCCTTAGATGCTTGCCTCACTCTTTAATAGTTCAATAAATTGCTTTTGAAGAAACTGTAGGACCACAAGTTTTACTTGGTAAAATGAAATGATTGAATGATTGAGGAATAAATTCTTGTAGTTGAATGAGTGAGATGCAATTAGTTCATATAAGGTGTGTTGGAGACTGGGTTTCCTGAGCGTGCATTAGTGTCCTTCACTAATCTAGCAATAAGGTGTGTTGGAGACTGGGTTTCCTGAGCGTGCATTAGTGTCCTTCACTAATCTAGCAATTTAATCTGGATAAACTTTGCAATATCCTGTTCATCCATATGTTTCTGGTCACTTAATGAAATTATTTTCAGGCAAAGTGCAAACAAGAATCAGAGCTCTGTGCCTAAATATGCAAAGAATTCCTCTCTTTTAGAGAAGACGTGTGATTTGCTCAGAAATTTTCCGGAGTATTTTGATGTGGTTGTCAGTGTTGCAAGAAAAACTGATGGTCGACATTGGGCGGATTTGTTCACTGCTGCTGGGAGATCAACAGAGTATATTTCTTTACTTTTCTCGTTTATTTTCTTTTTCACCTTACATTGTTACTTTCTGCATGTTTTTGAGCTGTGAACCATATAATTTTGTTTTTGCATCAAGGATGAGGGTTCACAGTTATTTGTGTAGGTTTATGCAGTTTCACATATGCTGTCAGCCTTTTAATCTTAAAATTGTGACATCTTTATTCTTTTGTTGAATTTCAGGTTGTTTGAGGAATGCTTCCAACGCAGATGGTACCGCACTGCTGCATGCTATATACTTGTAAGATAGTGATCAAGTAATTGTGGTTCAGTTTTGTTTATATTTTCTTGCTTTTTGACGCAAAATTTCCCTCACTAGGAGAATTACTTTAAATTTTTCTCATTATAAAGAAGAATGTCATACATTTTTTGTTATAAGTGGGGTTGCAGTTAATTGTAACAACCAATATTTCTTTGGATCCATTCCTCTTCAGTAAAAAGCTTGTTTAGTGAATTGCTTATGCCTCTTTGGTACTTCGTGCAGTGTATGCATTTCTTGTAAGAGGTGCAATTTTTGAAATATGAGAAGTACATTTCTTAACATACTTTTACTAATATCTGGTTACAAGACTCTGTGGATGCAAACCCCTTTTCTGTTTATGACTACTGCAAAAAAGCTTCCAATTTGTGCTGGTGAATATAGATTACATTTGACTAACCAACGAGGTTTATGTTTGTCAATTATTTGAATGCCCCAGGTGATTGCTAAGCTTGAAGGTCCTGCTGTCAGTCAGTACTGTGCTTTGCGTTTATTACAGGTGCCAATCTTTTAGCTGATTACCATTTTGAAAGTATTTCTCTTCTACTAAGTATGTGCGGGCTCAATTCTTTTGTTCTTTTCCTTTTCCCAAGAGATTTCACTTACAACGGCTGTCAACTCTATGCAGGCAACACTGGACGAATCTTTATATGAACTAGCTGGGGAGCTGGTATGTCTATGGAAATTTCATGTCCTATTTTAGTTGCAGCAACAACAGCTAAATCTTATAAAGTAGATAATAATAACTTTGTTTGACATTTAGGTGAGGTTCTTGCTGAGATCTGGAAGGGAATATGAACAAGCATCAACAGATTCAGACAGACAAGCTCCATCATCTCCCAGATTCTTGGGTTATTTCGGTTTTCGTTCTAGTAATAGAAAACAGTCCTTGGATAAAAGGTAGATTTGACCTTTTTTTGCATGGCTCCAATAACTTGACAATATTATTGTGACTAACTGGTCATTAATTTCATTTGGTGCAGCTCTTCATTCAAGGAGCAGAGCGCACATGTTGCTTCTGTGAAGAACATTTTAGAAAGCCATGCTAGCTATTTGATGTCAGGAAAAGAGCTTTCAAAGCTAGTTGCATTTGTGAAAGGCACTCAGTTTGATTTAGTGGTAGGATACAGTTGCAGTTATGGTTATGATTAATTTGTTGTTGCTGCCAAATGATTCTGAGTTTTCACACTGCATTGCAGGAATATCTTCAGCGAGAGAGATATGGATGTGCTCGTTTGGAGAATTTCGCTTCAGGACTTGAATTAATTGGGCAAAAGGTATTAACATATGAAAATCTCTTTACCCTCAAAGTCTTCTTTGTTTGCTGAAGAACTAATTACTGAATACTCTTTTATGATTCCAGCTCCAAATGAGTATACTGCAGAGTCGATTTGATGCAGAATTTCTTTTGGCACACATGTGCTCTGTCAAGTTCAAAGAATGGATAGTGGTCCTTGCCACTCTTTTAAGACGATCTGAGGTATGACTGGCTTCATTTCTCACAAATATCTTGCCTATGATGAGCATGTCAGCTTAATTGGTATTTGCTTTGCTGATTGTTTATTGCACAGGTTCTATTTGATCTTTTCCAGCATGATATGCGGTTGTGGAAAGCATATAGCATCACCCTGCAGGTATTTGTTGTTTAAAATGTTGTTATTATTCTCGCTCTATTATCTGCACCGTATGTGTATCAGATTAATGCTTTACTCTACTGATTTATGCTTTTCAGTCACATCCCGCCTTTACTGAATACCATGATCTGCTTGGAGATTTGGAAGATCAACTTTCCTCCATTGGAACTTCTCAAGAGAAATGAGGTTGCAATCGGATATGTACATCGTTTCTCTACTTGACAATTGGTGCTCATTTGGTAGTTACTCACGAGGGAATCAGTCTTCCCTCTTTTGGAGTTACAAATGCCGATCAGATCATGCATATAATCAAAAACAAGTATCTCACTCAGCTGAAGAGGCATCTATGTATTTAATCGAGAGAATGATGAGCACTAGGACGCCATTTCGTGGGTCTGCTTAACAATTTTTGTTATTACAATAATCAAATTACTGGTATCATTGAAATCAGATGCTTTCGTAGATAAGGATGGCGGAAAACCACTGTTGAGGAGTAACATGCAATATCTTACTCGTCGTTTTGTATTCTTTTTCTTCGTTCATGTCATATTTTTTATAAAATTCTTCTTCAATAGTTTTATCAAGGCTATTTGTATGAGATGTTAAGAACGCGCGAGTTCTCTAATGTGTTGTAATTTTTTCACCACAAAATATTAGTTTAGACTTTTCTTTGTTCTGATGCCCTATTGTTTTAGGCTCTTAGGTGCAAAAGTAGTCGCTGCTTAATCAGTAATGACAGATGAATTATGTCCTTGGTTAAGACAAATGTTCACTGAGGTTTCATCATTAGAAAATACGGCTCTATGGCTATACACCCTGCATCCTTTTCTTGTACCCTTTGTCTGCTAGTTTAACCGACTTTCTGCTAATTCTGTAGCTAATGTCTAGTACAATTTTTTCAAGCTGGATGTAGATGAATTTCGCGACAGAATTGGATGAATGTACTATGAAATTAAAGACGATGAGGACATTGGCTAAGTAGGATAAAGTTAATGCAATTGTTTCAAATTGATAAGATATATATATTTTTTTTCAAAGCAACGGAAGACTGATCTATTGATATAAATCTTAAGACCTCACTTGGCCAATCATGAAGGGTACATAGGCCCCTTGTATTACATAATTGATGCTCAGAAGAACTACTAAAATCCAAACAAAATGGATACTCAAAAACTAAAGTCCAAAAAGAAAATGCAAGAAACAAATGCAGAGAAATAAATTCCACCCTTACGATGCCCTACATTGAGCCACCACCGTGGTCGTCTTGTCATCTAAGACCATCTTGGTGTACGTCGCAATGAACCAAAGCGGCCATAGCCCAAGTCAGGTCACATGGAGACGCAACTCCTAGTCAGCCTAGGAGAGAGTACGATGTTTCGAAACCACCCCATAGATGGGACCTCAGAACCTGCATATGCATGGACTCCGACCTAGCCAATTGAGAGGCCGGAGTGATTTTGGGTGTGTTCCTCCGGCCACGGGGCCGACCCCTTTTCTTGTACACCTTGGGAGCAGCAGTAACAGAGACTTCAAATAGTTTAAGTGTGTTTTAACTATTAAGCGTTGAAAAGGGCCATAAAATTGTCTTCACTATGAATTTTCAGACTATAACCATTAGCAACGAAGGAAGATCAAAAACCAAAAGAAGTTGAACATTTCCACTTGCATTGCTTGTTCTACAACCAATTATACAATAGATATTACAGTCATGGAGAAAGAAAAAAACGACGAACAACATGTGCAAGAAAAACATAGCAAATTCATGCAGAAACTCATTCATAGGTAAGTCATTCACCAGCTAAAGCTGATGGATTCAATGACAGGACTCGCCTCAGATTTCACCCTGAAATCTAAGGTGGCCCTGCGAGGCCCACTTCAGGAGTAATTCTACTAAAATTCGACAGGGTCACTTCTAATATGGACTACCCAAAACCTGTGGAAGATGAAATTCACACTTATAATGTTTTCACAACCAACCTTAACTCCTGGAGCCTACCTGCTCCCCATTCCACAGCAAACTCCATGACACAAATAAAGGTCTGTAACTACCCTCAATACACAATAGGTTGGTTATCAAAGAAATTATAATTCACAAAGTAAACAATTAAATAGAAATAAATAAGACAAATATGCTGAAGCTGTGCTGTTGATTATGCCTTGACTCCAGGTACACCCGACCTAGTCTGCAAACTGGGCATTTGAAATAGAAGGCCCCAGGGGAAAGTAATTGAACAACGTTAGCGTGAGTAGACGGAAATAAATACTTGTAATAAATGAAATAAAAGAGGAATTTATACTTTCCCACATATTAAACTTATAAAGCCTCGATGCATACAACATTTATAAAATATTTTTCTCTTAATTAAAAATCTCATAAAAATAGACCAGCCCAACTGGTTAAGTGAACATATAGCATGGGGAAGATAAATATCACCATTCAGTAGAGCCTCCCAGGCTCTACCCTCGACTGCGACCCACAAACACAAAGTCAGTGAGGAGGAGTACTAAACAAAACCCTCGACTGCAACCCACGTGAAAAGGAGAACTAAATAAATCAATCCAAGTATGGTAAAGAAAAGCATGCGAAAACCGTAAAATCAATAAACCTTCCCCAAAATTCACAAATGAAGGCACGATTTTATGAGGTGTCGCATATCAATAAAGCAATTATCTGTTCTTTGAATTATTTATGAGATTGTCGATCATGAACTTAGAAACTGAAAGTCCATTTTAGTGTCCTACACGATTGAAATTGTTTGTTTAAAATGTTGACTCTATCTTACCAACCAACTAATCTACTATTGCTCTTGGTATTGCTATTGCTACTACTGCTGCTTACTCTATATGGAGAGCTCGAAATGACCCGATATTTAGACAATAAACTATTCATCCTATCCAAATAGCTCATATTGTTGCTAATCTTATTCTTAATTATACTCATTGTAATTTTCCAATTTTAATTCCCCAAAGAAATTAAAATCTCAGCAGACTATCAAATGGTCTCCTCCTGGATCTGTCTTTATGAAATTAAACTTTGATGATTCAGTGATTAGTAATAACAGTAGTGCTGGAGGTTTTGTTTTTCGGAATGCTGATGGAGATCCAATCCTTCCTCCCAAAAATCTTGGAGAAGTTGACATCTTAGTCACTGAAGCTATATGCCCTTCAAGCAGGTCTTCATGTAGGCTGGATTCATGGCCACTCAAATTTGGAGGTGGAATTAGGAGGTTCAAAACTTTTGATCGATAGCATTACTGGTCAAATTCAAACGCTTGGCATATCAAAGCTCTGGTCAATGACATTCTTCATCTTTCTCGTTTGCTAAATATTAGCTCCTTCAAGCATGTTAAACATGAAGCTAATTTCTTGATGGTGCAATTGCCAAAGCCTCCTCAAAGCTGGATCAATGCTCTTCCTCTCTCTGCTAGTCAGACTTGCCTTTTCGATTCTTAAGGTGTTGGTTCTAGTAGAGGAGCTTATTTGTAATTTATTTTTTCACTTGAAAAAAAAAAAAAACTAAGCCATTATTATCTAGTGGCATAAGATGAAATATTGGTCAACAAAAGCCTCTCTTATGAAAATAAAATGATTAATTTCAGTTTACCCCTCTGAGGTTTGGGTCAACATCATGTTAGTCCCTGCAGTTTCAATTTAATCAGTATCACCCTCATACTTTTCAATTTCATCACCCGTGTCCATTCCGTCCAAATCAGATGTTATATCTGACGTTGGGGGCCCACTATAAGGGCTAAAATGGTCATTTCAAGAAGAAAAAAATCACAACAAAAAATACCTTTTTTGTTTTTGTTTTTTTTTTTTTGTTTCTGGCAACGCAAAAAATACCCATTGCCCACTCATCCCTAGCCATGGATGCCTTGTCTTCTTCTTTCCTCTCCACATTGCCCACTCAATCTTCTGTTAGAATTGAAGAAAGACCCAGACACCTCCAAAAAGCACGACACCACAACCCGTACCAGAACAGACTCCTCCTCCATCCTACTCCTCACCACCACCCACAAATCCTAATGCACCAGCACTTCCTGCTGTGATCTTCAACCTCTTTGACGACTTCATCAACAACTTCGTCGACCCGCCGGTCCAGTCTTCAGTCGACCCCAAACACGCACTCTCCACCGCCCTCAGTGAGATCAGTTATGGCCGGAAGAGAGCCTCGACATCTCCACCGCCTTCCCCAAATCTTCAACACGACTGCCCTCGAGGACCGCATCGATCTCTAGCAACGCGAGATCCAGTCCCTCCTTGGGGACAATCAACTCCTCGCGGCCACCCACGTGGCACTCAAGCAGGACCTAACCACCGCTCAAAGTGACCTCCGCAACCTGAAGGTCGTCGCCGGCCAAATCAAATCCGAGAGGAACACCGAAGTCCACGAGGTCTACGACAGGTCGTTGAAGCTGGACGACGAGCTCTGCGACGTAGACGCCATGAAAGCCGAGTTGACTCTGGTCCGAAACGACATCGAGGACTTGAGCAAGTCGCGGATGGAGCTCGTGACCAAGTTGAAGACGATCCAAAGAGAGAATGAGAGGGCTCGGTCCGACGAGTAGAAGCAAATCGAAGCCATTAGAGACGAAATTGAGCCTTTGAAGTTGGAGATTAAGAAAGGAAGGTAAAAAATCGAATCCTTTTTCGAATTTGTGAGAGAATTTTGAAATTGCTGAGATCGACGATCTTTGTCGATGGTGTAGTGGCTGCGAGTGAAGATGTTGGAAGTGTCCTCCTTGCCGGAGATGAGCTGCTTGGGGTGGAAGATCTGGCAGTAGGTTCTGGTGCGGACCTCATCGATGACGGTGGGCTCGAGGTCGACGAAGATGGGGCGTGGGACGTGCTTGCAGGCGCCAGTCTCGGAGAAGAAGGTGTTGAAGGCACCGAAAGTTTGAGAAATTGTAGGTGTTTGAGAATAACTTTTGTATGCGTTGCAACATTTTGTGGAGTAGAGGCTGTTCAGAGGAGGATGGCGATGGTGGAGTAGAGGCCGAACGACGTCTTAGCCCTTAAAATGGGTATTTTTTGCTTTGCCCAGAAAAAAAAAAAAAAAAAGGTTTTTTTTTGTTCTGATTTTTTTTGTCTTGCAATGACCATTTGAACCCTAATAGTGGGCCCCCAACGTCAGATATAACGTCCGATTTGGACGGAATGGACACAGGTGATGAAATTGAAAAGTATGAGGGTGATGCTGATCAAATTGAAACTGCAGGGACTAACATGATGTCGACCCCAAACCTCAGGGGGGTAAACTGAAATTAATCCAAAATAAAATAAAGGAGATGCAACTTTACTGACAAAGTATTCGTCGACAAAAGCCTCCAATTAAAATATAACTTTACCGACGAATTTTTCGTCTGCAAAAGTCTCCCAATAAAAAATAAAATAGAAGGGATGCAACTTTGCCCCCGAATAGAGTGGCACCGCCACCAACCGCCTTCTCATCTCTCAATGCCTAATCCCTTTCTCTCATGCCTGTCTCATACAAAAGGCATAGATCTTCATAGGAATTGTCACACAAATCAAATCCTTATCACTCGTCAGAAGGCTCTGCTCGTTGGGAGGTCTTCATAGATTTCTTTCTACCCCAAAATTCAGTGCTATGTGATCTTCCAGAGATGAACCAACCTCAGAATTTTAGACATGTAAAGCCCATCAACATCCTTAGGCTTAGAGGAGGTAGTAGAGCCTAAGGATGAGATCCTTATGTTGGAAAATATAGGAAAGGATCGTTGTGATTGGCGTCGTCAGACTGTTGATCACAATGGTATGGTGTCTTTAATCTAGACACAACAAGGGAAATCGAATTACTGAATTGAAGTAATAATGCAAGGGGCTAAGGTTCTATTTATAGATCTCAGCCATTGTACCTCTTGAGTGAACAGGGGTAACTAATCAATAGTTATACCCTTTCATTATAATTATCAATATTCATGTACCCTTTCAGGATACGTGAATTTTCTAGTTCAAGTGTGTCTTGATGTACCAATGTTATGGTATACCTCCTCACACATAGCATACTCATTGTGAAGCCACTTAATCACATGATCATATTCTAACATCTCCCACTTGATCATGATGATTCAAGTTTCTAAAGGCTTCTAGGTTCTGGATGTTTTTACTAAGTGTTGCTTGTTTCATCGCAAACACCTTAAACTATCCATCCTAATTTATTTTGGATATCCATTCTAAGTATCATATATTTGATTACCTGGGACTTTCCAAACGTCAGATAATGATTTCATTTACCACGTGTGCACACTTCTGAATCATTTTCCATCTGACCACAACTTATCTCATTTAATAAGTTGGCACCATTCTCATATATTAGGTATTTTATTCATCCACACCTAATATTAAAGGTGACTTTAAAATCCGCACTAACCCGAATATTATACAAATTCATTCATGTTGCCTCAAAGTGGATTTTACAGACAAGAAGATTTGTTATAATTTCGTTTCTTGATTAGTGCCCTCTATCTTATTTTTGACCAATTTGAATCAGATAGAGTCGTATCAATTGTCACTTTAGGCGTCCCTAAAACACTACAATGATGCTTACCAGCATGCTTGATCACATCTAGATGACTTTAAACCCATTTTACAAACATGCTCTCTGAATTTTTCCAGAGGGTATGTAGTCGACCTTTACTTCACCTCTTTCAACTATATCTTGTATATAATGATATTTTACGTCAATGTGTTTTCCTTTGGAACTATTTGCTCCACTTTTAATCAGGTAGATGGCGGACTTATTATCACAAAACACATCAATAGCCTTTTTAGGTATACCTATATTCATATAATCTATGAAACGTTTGGCCCATACTCCAGTACTTACCAATGTGCTACAAGAAATATATTATGCCTCCATAGTCGATTTTGCAACACATTTCTGTTTCTTACTTAACCAAGAAACAGCCGCTCCACCAAATATAATGATGTTACCGCTCGTAGACTTTCTGTCATTCAAGTCTCCCGCAAAATCTGCATCACTGTAACAAATCAAATTTAAATAACTTATTCCAAAACAGAGTTTCATATTTTGAGTACCTTTCAGATATCTCATAATTCTTTTAACAGCTTGCCAATGTTCTTTTCCAGGATTAGATTGATATCTGCTAACTAATCCTACAACATGACAAATGTCTGGTCTAGTACTCGTCATTCCATACATCAAGCTACCCACAGCTTGAGCATATGGAACATTTTTCATATAATTTATTTTTTCTCTTGTGTAGGACACATCTCCTTTGTAAGAATTGTTCCCCTACTAATGGGTGTACTAACTGGGTTGCATTCTATCATATTGAATCTTTTAAAGATCTTATCCAGATAGTTCTCTTGGTCTAAGTAGAGTAGTTTGGAATTTCTATCTCTAGTAATTTTTATTCCCAAGACATAGGAAGCTTCTCCCATATCTTTCATCTCAAACTTGGAACCTAAATATGATTTTGTTTTAGTAATCATATCCATGCAATTTCTAGCAAGCAAGATATCATCTACATACAGAGACAAGAGACAAAACTTGTCTTGGCACTTCCAAGTATATACACAGTGTTCTAGTCTGTTCATTTGATAACCTATCATAAGGATAGCTTGGTGAAACTTTAAATACCATTGTCTAGATGACTGTTTAAGTCCATACAATGATTTCTTTAATTTATAGACTTTGTTTTCATGTCCATTTACATGAAATCCTTCCGGTTGAACCATATAGATGTCTTCCTTTAAATCCCCATTAAGAAAAGCTGTTTTGACATCTAGTTGGTGGAGTTCTAAATCCATTCTTGCAATAATTGCCATGAGTATTCTAATAGATTGAAACTTTGCAACCGGAGAATATGTATCGACAAAATCTATGCCAGGTTTTTGCGTATAACCTTTGGCCACTAAACAGGCTTTGTATCTATCTAGAGTACCATCAGCTTTAAACTTTTTCCGAAGTATCCATTTGCAACCAATGGGCTTCCTTCCAATAGGTAGATCAACTAGTTCCCAAACTTCATTTTTCTTGATGGAATCTATTTCCTCATTCATGGCTTCTTGCCATTGTTGTGAATCAAATCCATTCATTGCTTCTTTAAATGTTCTTGGGTCTCCCACTAATTCATCTAACTCTTCAAGATTGAAAACATAATGATCCTTCAATCTTTTAGATGGTTCCCTTTTTCTTTTTCGTCTCCCATTGTTTTGTGCAATGCTATCATGATCAAATGACATAACATCAATATTGTTTTGATCATCTATATCCATGTCATTGTCATGATCACCAATATCTATATCTATATCTCCCACTTGATCATGACCAATGGCATGATCACCAAGTTGGTCATGATCAAAGTCATCCTGATTTATTTCTAGATCAGATTCTTGAATTTGTGTAATCACATCAGTAGTTTCTATAAAAGCAGCATCTCTGCTTTCTATCAACCCTTTATCCTGGTGATAAAAATGATAACCTATACTATTTTCCGGATATCCAATGAATTTACATTCCAAAGTCTTAGAATTTAACTTATCTCGAAGTGGTTTTGGAATCAAAACATGTGCCTTGCAACCCCAAACTTTTAAGTTTGACAAGTCTGGTTTTCTTCCATGCCATAATTCATATGGTGTTAATGGTTTAGCCTTTGTATTTATTCTATTCAGTATGTATGAAGCAGTGGATAGCGCTTCCCCCCAAAAATAAAGAGGCAAGTCTGCATGGGACATCATTGATCTTGTCATCTCCATTAGGGTTCTATTTCTTCTTTCTGCAATGCCATTTTGTTGTGGTGCATACGGCATGGTATAATTGTGTCTTATGTCATGTTCTTTGCAGAATTCATCAAAGGCTTCATATTCACCACCTCTATCACTATTAAGAGACTTTGTGGGTCTTCCTAATTGAGTTTCTACTTCTTTATTAAATTCCTTGAATTTTTCCAAGGCATCCGATTTTTTGTTTCAAGAAGTAGACATACCCATAACGAGAATCATCGATGAATGTAACAAAGTATTCCATTCCTCTATGAGTCTTAGTTCTCATAGGTCCACATAAATCCGAATGTATAACATCAAGTAAATCAGAAGATTGCCAATGTTTAGAAAATGATTTTCTAGGCATTTTTCCTTTGATACATGATTCACATATTTCAAAATCATTCAAATTTACTTGAGATAACATTCCAATTTTGCTCATTCTGAGCAATTTATTTTTATTTATGTGTCCTAATCTCAAATGCCATAATAAAGTTGTATTTGAAGTAGAGACAAAAATATACTAGGAAGAAATATTTTTATTACTAATAATAATAATTGTGTACATATCATCGATTCTAGTACCCTTGAGTACTATTCGACCTTCCTTACCAATAGTGACTACACCATTTTGAATCTCACTTCAAAACCCTTCTTTTCAAGCATAGCAACAGAAATAAGATTTCTTCTAATGGTGGGTGCATACAAGACATTTTTGAGAATCACATTTGTGCCATTACACGGAAACTTGCAATCTCTTTCTCCAAGAACATCTATGTATGTATTGTTTCCCATGTATAGACGATGATCTCCTTGTGCCTTTTCGTTGATGTTGATGAAAGAGGATTTGTCCTTGCAAACATGTCTTGTAGCTCCAGAGTCGACACACCATTGTTCTTCACATTCTGCTATGAGTGCTTCAGAGACTGTCAAAATTAATTCCTTAGGCTTGTCATTGGTCCTTTGACGTCTGGGGCATTTTGATCTAATGTGATCAATTTTCCCACAGAAGTAACACCCATATTTTTTGCTTTTGAACTTGAAATTCTTCTTGTTGCTGGTCTTGTGGAGACTATGGTTTTTTCTTTTATTATTATTGTTATATTGCGGTTTATGCTTTTGTGAGTCCACGGCTATTAGGAGGTTGCCTCTATTATTTTCCTTTTTCCTCTTGTTCATTCTCACTTCTTCAACTGCTAACATAGCAGGTAAATTATTCATGGACAACTCTTTTTGACCATAGGTCAAAGAAGTCACCACATGATCCCATGATTTGGGAAGACTGTTGAGAAGTGTAGAAACTTGCATTTGATCAGGAATAGGATGACCAGCATTAGACAAGTCCTTTGCTAATACCTCCATTTTGGTAATATGATCCACCATATCATCATTTTCGTTCATACAAGTGTTGTTATATTTCTCAAGCAGCAATTGAATGTATGTTTGAGATTTAGGCCCGTATTTTTCATCCAATACATTCATGATTTCTTTGGCGGTCTCATATCCTTCATAGAGAGGAATCAAATCATCTTCCATATGATTGAGAATCGTAGCAATTGCTAATGCATTATCTTCTTCCCATTTAATATAATTCCGAGATGCAACAGGAGGCCTCTCAGTTTTTAACGTATATAACGTTTTCTCATGGGTAAGTAGATAAGTGATTCTTCTTTTCCATATGTGATGATTGATATTATTGAGTCTTTCTATCTTTATATTCTCTGTTTTGCATTTACTGGCCATGACTCACAATAATAATAACAAGTGCAAAGAGCAACCACAATAATATGTAACAAACAATAATAATAATAAAGTAGTACAATTGGATTACAACTGTAATTCACTTTACGTTTTATGATAAAATATATCTAGTATATATTACTTACTACTAGCTACTGTGCGTCGTACAATTTATATATATTTAATATATAATATATATGTTTAATTATATATTACTTACTGATTGAACACCAGGTCAATCACACCCAGTATAATTGAACTTCTGCTCTTCAATCCGCGTTCTGCCTGGCGTATCACCCCAAACCAAATATTCACCAAAGTTTTGATCCTCAACCAAATTTTCACCCAAATTCCTTGAAAAGTGAGGTTGATTGATGCGGCTGAAATAGCCTCACAATTTAACCCTGCAAAATGTAGTTGTCAGTATAGGATAAGCAGGGATCGTTCAGTCCGGGGATTGTAGGGTACACCTACACAAAAAGGTCAATTAACAAATAAAAGAATAAAATGGGGGGTTTTGAAAGTTGGTTTCTAATCTACTTAAAATAAAAACAAAACAAATAAAACTATATACAATGATCGACTTCCCTAACCTAGACCAATACCACTCGAAAATTACTAAGTGTAAAAACAGAAAATTCATTTCAACATGCTACAAAAATGTGCCCATCTTTAATGCCTAGATAAGAGCTCAAATGAAAAGCCTCAGCGGATCAATCCACTTATCTGATTCATTCTAATGTAGGCTTGAATCGGAAAAGTCCTTACCAAGCCTAATACTACTAATTTTCGAAAACACTCAGCGTAATTCTCTTAACTAGTAGTATTATCTAACCCTCGAATCAACTCACACGTGCAAATTAACCATTAGACATAGAATTTAACACGTAATTTCCAGAATCATTTAATCATTAAAGCATGATTTTTACCACTTTTTAGAACTAATTGCTACTTGTTTAACTCAGCGTCTTAACAAATAACAATTACTCTTGGCAAATTAAGCAAACACACAAAAACTCTCACCGTTATTCTAGCATGCAAACTTATTAACCTAACTCTGAAAATTACCTAAACACGTAAAAGGGCACAAGATTGTAACATGTATCATAAAAGAATTCTCGAAATTAACTCAATAATAAACTAAAAATCTCAAAAATATTAATAAAAATATTCTGAAAATTCCATGTCTCCAATTACACAACTCGCAAATTGAAACACACAAAACCGAAACAAAAATTATAAGTAGAGTCATAGTTACACTTTGAAGCTTTCCTCAGCGGCTTAGCAACAAGGTGATGAACTTGTCTCTACTATGGTGGTGGAGCGTCCTTGACTCAGCGCCTTAGAGCTTTGTAGATTGATGGATGGATGGTGGTCACGGTCTTGTAAGATATGGAGGTTTGAGGAGTGAATTGGGTAATCTTGGAATGATCTTGGCTGGGAAGTGATGCAAATTCAGTTCTGGACGTTGCCTATTTATAGGGGAGCATTGGTTGGCTTTTCCAGCTGAAACGTCTCCTTTATGGCCTTAAATCCTCTCATAATGGGGCAATTCTTTTAATTTCCAAGCTGAAACGTCTTTCTCTTATTTATTTTCCAGCTGAAACATCTTTCTCTTTTATTCCTCAACTGAAAACGTCTTTTCTCCTTTATTTCCCTTCTTCATTGCTTGGTCAAATATCTTAATGCTTTATTTTATGACTCCATCATTGCTGTTTCCAATAGTTCCACCAGGCAACGTTTCCTACAACAAGCAGGAGAATATCAGAATTTTCTAGAGAAAATAAAGGGAATTAAAATAATGTAAAGACCGCAAAAACAGTCGACAGTGAGGAATCCTGATCCGGCTAGGATTTTTCATGAATTTTACTTTTTCCGCCAATTTCACTCCAAACACTCAACAAGACTTTCAAAATGACTCAATGACTAAAAACACTAAACTTAAGGGAGAAACAAGGCTAAAATGGCGCACATATTCAATAATATTGTCACACTTTTTGCTCCTATCATTGATGATAGAAAAAAGAAGTGAAATTATCTTGAGTTTTCACTTCTGGTATCTTTCTTGGTGCCGAGGAATCTGGTTTTGATGGGCGAATAGGAGACCAATTCGACTCGTCGTTCTTGTAGATTGGAGTTCTATAGAATTGACAAGGCGAGATGTATTGATTCAATGATAGATCCGTCGGCCTTTGGGTCTGGTGAATACGAAGATTCTTGTCAAAAACCGGCGTCGAGTCCAGACAAAAGATTTGAAGTAAGTTGAATCCGAACCCAAATGCTTCGAATGGTTGTCTTTCAGACCCAGACTGAATTCTTCTTCGCTTGTTTTGAACGACGTCTCTTTCTGTTGGAAGGACGCCTGTTTGCGATGGTTCTTGTTGAAACAGGGTTCTGGTACGGTTGATTACACCACGGTGGGCCTGGAAGTCTGAAAAGTTTGGGTCCGTTGTTGCCGTTGTAGTGCAATCCCAAACTAGTTTTGTACTTAGTATTCAGACGACAAGAATGAATCTTGCAAGGTCTGAAACTTACTCTTCTTCTCAGGTTTGATTCTCCTTTGAACCAACTGTTATTGTTTGAATGTTGTCTCTGTGAATTGTAGTTGTACGAATTGTTTAATTTCCCTTGCATCACTAGAACTGGAACCGCTCTGATGCCACTGTTGGAAAATATAGGAAAGGATTGTTGTGATTAGCGTCGTCAGACTGTTGATCACAATGGTATGATGTCTTTAATTTAGACACAACAAGGGAAATCGAATTACTGAATTGAAGCAACAATGCAAGGGGCTGAGGTTCTATTTATAGACCTCAGCCATTGTACCTCTTGAGTGAACAGGGGTAACTAATCAATAGTTATATCCTTTCATTATAATTATCAGTATTCATGTACCCTTTCAGGATACGTGAATTTCCTTGTTCAAGTGTGTCTTGATGTACCAGTGTTATGGTATATCTCCTCACACATAGCATGCTCATTGTGAAGCCACTTAATCACATGATCATATTCTAACAACTTAGGCCCATTCCCCCGTCCTCATTTGTACCAAAATATCACATTTTTATTGTCTGTGGCATGTTTGATGCGTTAATTATTAATTTGCACTCTCATTGTTATACTAATGAACATGAAGAATTAAGTTAGATTATAGAAAAGTGTATCTGTCCAATTGGGTCAAACTTTTAGGGATGATCGATCTTCACAATGGAAGATATCTACATACTTTAGATTTATGATTAAGAATGATTCAAATATTATTGTTACTGTATGTGCTGAGGAAAAATGCACTATGGTCCTCAATGTACAAAAGCTTTGTGAAATAAGAAATAAACGGTTATCTTTTGTTCATGTACGGATTGTTAATTCCTTTGACTAAATTTACGAGAGCTCTCATATAACTTTTGGGAAAATAAATAATAATTGATACCGCTCTCAACTCAAGCATGTGATCGAGGGAAAATATTTCAAAAAGGAAGAGCTTGCTAGGCATATTGTTTTGTATTGTATCAATATAAAAACAACAAATTCAAAAACATAAACAACTAATGGATGTTTTTATTGCAAGATTTGTTTTTTAATCGAACTTTGTGGGTTTACTTGTTTTGAATTGCATAAATTTAAAAACAACAATATGGTGAAGTAAATTTTTTGAATTGGAATTTTGTTTAGTTGTAAAGCACATTACCTCCTCTCACCCAGGTGATGTGGGATCTCATAAATCTGTCACAGTCTAATCCACATAGCAAGATATAGTTCTCTTTGGGCAAATGTTTTGAGATTTGGAAATAACCAGGGATAACAACCTCCACCAACGACACAACCTCAGATCTCGTGTATCCTTCGTTCATGTTGTAAACAAATTGAATCTCATCCCTGGAAAGTCTAAAAACTCTCTTCTTCATTAGGACTTTCACCACAATCAAACCCCTAACATGTGGCGAAGGCAACGGAATATATATCCAATTGAAAAATAAAAAAAGTGCTAATTTATCAAGCACTTGAGGTAAGGAAGTTGCACTACTGACAATAAATCGATTGGTCTCTCATTCAACATCTTGCATTTCTTTAACAAATTGTCTTTTCAGCCCACCAATCAAATCATGCCACCTTCCATGTAACACTTTAAAAAATTTGAGTCGACTTCATCAATAAAAATTACTGTTGCTGCTGCTTACAGCTAGCCACTCCAAAACATACACGAATCAAATTCTCACTATATTCTGTTTTTAATGAAGAAACATCAATAATGATAAAATATAGCATATTATGAAGTAACCCTATAATAGGGCTTGGATTCTCTGGTATTATTTTCTAATAAAATTTTGGCTTATCCAGACTACTGCTCAACGCAGAGAATGGAGTGAAAGAAGAGACTCAGTGGTGATTGGTTGCTATTAAGAACATTTGTCGATGAACTCTCATGTTGGTTCATATTCTATCATCTAAGGCATGTGGGGAAAAATGAGGAGGTATAGTTAACATATTAGATAATTAAGAAGGTAAGTTAGAGATTCAAATGTCAATTTTGGAGGTATGAATAAAAATACCTTAAGATAAACAACGCTACAAGATAAAATAAAAAAATGTTCATCTGTTAGCTCGTTCATCTATAGTGATACAACAATACATTATATAAGCTTAGAGAAATACATCGATTAAGATGTGCATGTTGTACGTTTCTGTTTGTTGAAATGACTGAATTGATTTAAGAAAATAATTTAGAGATTGAAATGTCAATTTTGGAGATATAAATAAAAAAAAAATCATCAAGAGAAATCACATTATAAGATAAAAAAAAAATTCATCTGTTGGAGGACAAAAGCATTTCTATTGGAAGGCTTGATACAACTTGTATGAGGTTGATGAAATATAAATTGTGGAAGCTATTCTATTGGGAGGATGGAAGCATAAAATAAAAACTAAAACAAGGCCCGAAGGCATGCACAAACCTCCTAAACAATCAAAAATACCTTTGTGGAGAAGACACTTGGATACATTACTAATGATAAGTGAAAGATTAGATTGATTCAATAACATGATTACTGACATTTCAAGAGCCTAACTTCCATACATAATGTCATTCATCCTACTACATAAAGCATATGGTAGATAATTCCTAGTCAAACAATCAGGCTCCATACTACTCACCGTTTCAATAGATGTTCTTTCACTTGTTTCCTTTATTATTAAAATCCGCGTCCTCCAAAACAAATTGTCAGTTTTTTTTTTACTCAACAATGTAGTCAACTTTGCTTCATCGGCTTCCTTCAACCCTTTACGGGAAATTTCAGGAAGCTCTTACAAATACGAAGATAAAATACCTAAACAATAAATAGACGAGGTTGTCATACTCTTGCTGTCATAGGACATTTTCTTTGAACTATGTTGGTAAACATGTACTATCTCAAATCCAAGTGGATCGCAATCCATAAGGCTAAAGACAGGGAGTTCCTATGATTCTCCAAAAATTTTGTTTAATTTTTAGAAGGTAATTTTTCGCCAATAAGATTTTTGCAAGGTGATTTAAGTGAAGAAATCGATTTCGGAGATTGTCTCAGTGTCGAGACCACCTATTGGGCCTTCTGATTTAAGTTTGGGCTGAGATTCTTTCATTTGGGCCTAGAAGGTTACGGAAGTTTAGTGAGGCGACCGTTTATTGAAGTTGCGAAAACGAAAAATTGAGTTGTAACAACGTTTTGGATTTTGGATTTTTACGAGATCGAGTGATGTCGCATCCCAGAACTTTTCTGACGACGCTGTTCGAGCATCACCGGAGCTCTCGGCTCCGTATGTCTTTGTTTTCCGACCTCCAGTCCAAACCGAGCGAAACCACCTTCAAGAATAGAATTAGCACCTCGTCAAACATCAAAGCCCCCTAGTCCCGACCTCCGACTCCTACCAGAGCTACCGCTGGTGTGTGAGAGTGTCAGGGACCTATTCTAATTGATTTCTTATTACTCCTAATATTGTTATGAGCCTTTGGTTTTGCTAGAATATTGTTTATGCAGTAGATGTCGTTTCCATTTTATGATATGTCTTTGTATGAGTGTTAGCTAGCTGTGATGCCAGTTGTAGGAATCTTGAGACCATTTTGCATAGGATCCCTGATGATTGACGTGTGTCAATCTTCACATGTATTGCACCTGGGCATTGCAATCTATATTATATGCGTTGTAATGGCTTGAGACCGATATCGATCAATTTTGAATAGAATTTTCATTTCGTTTTCTCTTTCATTTTGAGTCTCTATTATCTGGTATCAGAGCCTTAGCGCTCATGGGACCAAAGCCGAAAGGTGGTGGTGGTCCGTCGGCGACCCGCTAATTGACAGCGGCGGAGTTGGATTACCTTGTTCAGCTGTTGCTTGTTGACTCTCAAATGCAGGCTGTGCGTGACTCTGTTGAAGAGATTCGTGTTGCGCAAAAGTCACTTCGTGCTCAAACTGCTGCGATTCAAGCTCAAAATGTTGTGGTTCATACGGAAAATGCTGCGGTTCATACGCAAAACGCTGATGTACTGGCTCAATTACTAGAGGAACTTCGACAACTCTGGGCTGCCTCTCTCTAACGAGAACCCGACCCAATTTCACCCAACAACCTCCGTTTTGGGTCACTTCTGGCATTAGAGTCCAGTACCCAAGCATTGAACGTCACAGAACCTCTTCCAATAGCCAGAGTAGGGTGTTTAAGTACCATGTCTGAGGTTGCCCCAACTGGATTCATGACCACTTGAGGTAGTTAACGCTTCGAGCTCGTTGTCGATACCATCTTTAAGGGCTTCATCGTCGTCAAGTGTGGCTACAACTTAGGGTAATATTTGAAATTCTCTGCACTCTAATTTCAATTTGACACATAACGGTGTGACTTTGGGCTTAGATTTTGTAAAGACTTCATCTTTAGCCACGGAGAATACTATGGTTTACTCTACGACTATAGGTGTTTACTCTGGAGGTTTAAGCTTTTCTGATTCTCAGAATAGTGGAAGTATGGCTAGTATGATTTTGAGAAATGGAAAATAGGCTCATTACTTCCAGCATACTAGAATTGATAATGGTCATGCTGCTAGTTTTAATGAGTCAATGGCCAGATCTTATCAATATTACAACCCAGGATGGAATTTTAGTACTGTGCACCATATTCCAGGGCAAGACCCTTCTCACATGACTTGTCCGGGCCAACCCTCTGGATAGTATGCCAACCTTCATCAACAACCACCCATTTCACTTCCATTTGTAGTCCCAAATTATTTGCATAACAAATATGGGAGTATAAGTGGAATTGCACCCCTAAATTTTGCTACTACAGTCACATAAGTACCTCAGTTTTCTCTTACTCCAACCTCACAAGTACTACCAATTGCCGGCCCAACTAATCATATCCCTAGAAATCAATTTTGAGGGGGTAATGACTTGAACCCTATGAACTTTATGGGAGGTCGACAAATGGGGTACTATGATCCCACTCTGCCTACAATGAGGCAAATGCGTTTGGAATTCACAACTTTTGATGGTGGTGACCTGTCACGCCCCTGATTTTACACACATGAAAATCGATATATATAACCCCATAATTATATATGCGTGAACGTCCAGTCATCAATACAAAATACCTGGAATCTTTTTCCCTTTAACTTACACAGATATTGATGCCCTGAACCCTCAAAGTTAATATACACTCGCTCCATAGAGTTATATATTACACAAGCTTACGAATTAAATTGTCAACAACAAGATAAAACGTAAATGCTCCTCAGAGCTCACTACAACGGAAGTCCAAATAACGGTAAAGTCACAAAGATGGTTTCCTACCGTAAAGCTGCTAGCTCGCTGCCTCAACCTTGATTATCCTAACCTGCAGAATTAACCCCTACACCGTTTGAATAGTGTACCGGGTTGTCACACAACAAACCCGGTAAGCTTTTGCAAGCCCGTATGAGTAACTCAAACCACACACAACTCACGCCAAAAATAAGGAAAACAACTCACGCTTTGATTCCTTAAAACACGAAATAAAGGAGAATAACTCACACTTTAATTTCCTTTCAAATCGAAATAAAAGAAAGCAACTCACACCTTGTTTCCTTTTAAAACGAAACATAGAAAACAACCCACACTTGAATTCTATCAATAAAACATAGAAAACAACGCACACTTTGAATTCTATCAGTTGTACCATAAGCGTACCATAGAAAGCAACTCACACCTTGATTTCTATCAGTAAAACATAGAAAGCAACTCACTCCTTGATTTCTATCAGTAAAACATAGAAAACAACTCACACCTTGTTTCCTATCAAATGTACCATTATCGTACCATAGAAAGCAACTCACACCTTGATTTCTATCAAAACGTTAATAAGGAAAACAACTCACACCTTGTCCCCTTAAAAACCATTAATAAGGAAGCAACTCACACCTTGTTCCCTAAAAATACGTAATGTCATGAGTTGTAAATAACCAATTCCCGTTACCCCATGAATTACCTATATGGCAGACAGATTAGAGCTCTAACTGAAAAACGTAACCACTCGTCCGGCCAAAGACGTGGTCACCTGGTATTCTGCCCAAGGTCTCAGACCTTCGATCCTCGGGCCGCAATGTCCCTTGGAGCAAAACATTAAAGGAGTCGCATCTGACCCAAAATGTTACACAAATCGCAACGCTTTTGAAAACAATCGAAATCAACATTTCCATAATCATTGTTTTCCGAAAAAGCCATAACACAAAACAATAAAAAGCATCAATTCATGCCCATTGTTTTCATACCCAAATCTCAACACTTTTCTCAAATCTCAACGCTTTTCAAAACAAATCGAAATCAATCATTTCCACAAATCATTTGTTTTCCAAAAGCCACACCCCAAAACAATAAAAAGCATCATTTCATGCATATTGTTCTCATAAATCCACAAACCACCCAAAACATATATATTTCACGTAAACATATATCTACTAATACATGAATACGTATGTATATATATACATCCCATAATATACATATATACACACGTAATCATCTACTCAAAAGTGCCACTAATACCATCTATAGTTTGCAGTTAACTAAATAACTCTCAAAACAGTATGGTGAACCCGTTCGTGATATGAACTTCGTGAGATTACTCACCTCAGAATCCCGCTGCGTCTTCTATACAGAACCGAACTAGTACACTATCACCAACAACTCGTCCAATTCACCTTCTAGAAGCACCTATTCACCAATGATCTCAAATCAGTAACGATTCATAACCAATTTTAAGTCCGAAACCCCTGTTTTGAACTAAAATCCCCCAAAGTGGCGCCAATCGAGGCAAAACCACATCCGAGACCACCCAATGTCTCCGGAACACTTCTACGATCGATATGTCCAAACCACAAGTCGATCGGACGCTCGGATCCTCACGGATCGAAGCATCAAACGGTCCGAAACCGTAAAAATCACAATATATTCATACGATCTCCAAAAATTGCGTATTATATATCAAAACGCTCGTATCGACAAGTGGATAATATACAATACCAGAAACTAACCATTACATGGCCGGAAGGCCACCATAATGCCGCCACAGTCGGCGGTGCAACCACCAAAACTACCACCGGCCAAAACTCAACACCACAACAATCAAGCCAACCAGAAATGTTCATCATGATGAGTAGAGCAACTTTCATACCTGGAGCTAAGCCTGGTTCGGCCTAGATCGTCCTAGATCAAGCTTGCAAGATCGGCCAATCGCAGCCGTCTGATCAAACCCCAGATTCGTTGTGCACCGTAGATTTCAAACCTAGATCTTCCACTCCACACGCAAAATCGTCCTACAAGGTGGTTATGA
Source organism: Rosa chinensis (assembly GCF_002994745.2). Lineage (NCBI taxonomy): Eukaryota > Viridiplantae > Streptophyta > Magnoliopsida > Rosales > Rosaceae > Rosa > Rosa chinensis. Next base: position 42,114,047 of record NC_037094.1, on the reverse strand, counting down.
GGATGATCAGAAGGAGGAGGAGATTCCGAAACTGAGAACGATCGGCCGAGGAGTCGCCGGAAACTGAGAAAATCCGACAGGATCCGACTACGTCTACTGTAGCTCCTCCGATCTCCACTTTCCGATGGTCTCCGTCGCCGTCAAGCACCAGAGGGAGGTCGGCGAGATGGTGGCGATCACGTCTGCGTTGGTTTCGTCGCCGGCGGACGTCGGGAACGGCCGGAAAAGTCGGGTCGGGTCACCGGGTTTGGGTCGGGTCGCACGGAGGCTGAGGAGAGAGAACGGAGAGAAAAGGGTTTCCGAAAAAGGAAATATGAAAATTATGAAATTATTTTCGGAAATTCCCTATTTATACCAAAATGGAAACTTCTTCCAATGGCCATAACTTCTTCATACGAACTCCGATTCTCGCGTTCCACATGTCCACGAACTCGTATCGACGCGCTCTACAACTTTTGTGAAGGAAGTTTTCGGAGAATCCCAACGTAAAAAAAATCAACCTTAGGCAACCCCCTTAAAACCATATTCTTCAATTAATTATTCGCCCGAAACACTTCCGCTCCATCCACGAGCCACGAAACCATCCAATAACCATAATTTAGATTCCGGAAAATCCTCAGAAAATAAATACGAATTTCCGGGGCATCACATGACCCTTTAGAGTGACTAAATAAAGCTAATCAGTACTTTGATCAGTCTGCCACTCCTCCTTCCTTGCCTAGCTCAGTTTCTCCTAGCTGAAGTAGGAAAATGTGCTAAGATTGACTTTTTATGCATTTCCAAGCTTCTCCATCATTTCCTAGCATGATAAGAAAAACATAATAAATATATATAAATAAACACAAAGGTTAAGCAAAAGTGCAAGATTAGGGGAATAATTACTAGGTAATTATAGACCTAACAAAGCACCACACCTGCCTTGACTTTACCAGACTTTACCAAGGAGTTCACTCTAGAGTGTGATGCGTCGGGAATAGGCATTGGCGCTGTATTGTCCCAAGAAGGGCATCCAATTGCTTTTATGAGCAAAGCGTTAGCCAAGGTTCTAAAAAACGCTAGGCGCTAGTTGGGCGGTGACCCGGGGACTAGCGCCTAGGGGCGCCTAGGCGGGAACTAGGTGATTTTTATTTTTTTAATTTTTAAATTATTTTTATGACATAAAATTAAAAAATAATAGTATTAAAAGTCCAACAATTAATTCAAAGTAGTTAAAATAGGAAAAAACAAATGTTATGAACTAAGAGCAACTCCAACAGCTTCCCTATAATTTCTGTCTAATAGGGAAGTAAAAGTCAAAGCTTTAGCCTATTTTTCTTCTTCAACTCCAACAGATTCCCTATTTTACAACAATCTCTAAAATCTCCATATTCTTCCTTAAATTTTAGAGTTTGCTGTAAATATAGGGAATTTGGTTTTCTCTTTCCTCACTTTCTCTAAAATAGAGATAATTATGGGGAATCTGTTGGAGCAAAAGTGGCTTATTTTTCCCTAAAGTAGAGAAAAATTAAAATATGGGGAATCTGTTGGAGTTGCTCTAATAATCACACTTATTATTAACAATAAAAAAAGAACATGACATATGTCACCTATTTATTGGGTCTCTAGGCAATATATATGTGCTATTATAGACTTTAGCACAGATGATTCCAAAATCTAATTAAACCCAACATCAATTTGGGTCTCACAGCTTTCTTTGATCTCATCTGTGCCAAACTCCTAAAATCCCCAATTTCTATCAAGAACCCTTACTCTTTATCATTCAATTCTGCAAATTGAAAAATTCAATCAACATCTGCGATATCTAGTATTTCACTTATCAAATATTCTCCATTTCTTCTTTACTCGATCCCCTCATCAACTTAATCTCCACGAGTACAGCTTCAATTCCCTGAATCTGTCATGACCGGCCACAATCAAAGATCAAAAGCCATCGAAAAATTGGATTCCGAAAACGATGAGTGACGATGGCAATGCACCAGAAAACCATTCTACATCCTCATACGCTGTGTTTCTATGCTTCTCTCTGCTCACACGACCACTCTGTGTTTCGATGCTTCAGATCAGGAATATGATTTTTTGATAGAGATTAGAGAAGGTTGGTGATAGAGGTGTTGTAATAACACTCATCTCTTGCATTTCCTCAAGCATTGGATTGAGATTTGTAGTAGATATTTTGGTTCTTTTCTTGATTTTAATCATCAGAAAGTCTCGGGCCGTTGCTTATTTCTATGCTGAGAAGTAGAAGAGCAGGTTGCCCAGTCAACGCCCAGGCCGCCCAGAGTGATTTTTAGAACATTGGCGTTAGCCCAAAGGCATCTAGTTTTATCAGTATATGATAAAGAGATGCTAGCAGTGGTTTCAGCCGTCGAACACTGGAGGCCATACTTATTGGGACACAAATTCAAAATTGTCACTGATCATAAGACTCAGTTCACAAGGTTATCGAGGAGAGCCTTAGGATTTTCGCAGGAGGTACTACTCTCTTGTTTTATTGGTGGATTAGAGGAAAATATTAGGTTTGACGTCCAGGCTCATCAACCAATAACTCTTTACGAAGCATGCGAAATGACCAAGTGTTTGAAGTGAAGTGTGAAAGCCTCAAGGTTGTCGCTCGAGTACAATTTCAGTCTAGAAATGTCACAGTTGGTACTTCCAACATTCAAAGAAATAGCCCTTCTGTTGCAGCAAATAGGAGCTTAAGCATGTCATTGCAAACACCTTCAAGAATTGGCAATAACAGCAACATCAATTTTCCCAACTGAAAGTTGTCTCAAGCTGAGTATCAAGAAATGAGGGCAAGGAATCAATGTTTTTTTTGTGATGAAATCTACAGACCGGGTCACAGTTGTAGGAGAGGTCAAGCACTACTTATTGAAGCTGCTCTAACTCAAGAGGAAATAGTAGTACCCGCAAATGTCCTAGCTGAGAATGTGAATAAAGTTCCACCTATTGAAGATATTGAATAGCCTCTAATCGAGCTGAATGTGATTTCAGAAGGAAGCAGAACTGAGACCATGCAGATGAAGGGATGTTTTTATGGCAAAAGGGTTCATGTTCTTGTAGACTCTGGGCCAACACATAATTTCTTACACCCTTCATTGTTGTCATGTGCTAAAGTAGTGGTTATCGATAAGAGCTCTGTCGTAGTAAGGGTGGCTAGTGGAGCTGTACGTGTTAAAAACACAAGGTTGATTAATGCAACCATTAAGCTACAGGAATATCAATTTTCTGGAGAGTTTCATGTTCTTCCTGTACCAAGATGTGAGATACTTTTGGGGGTAGCTTGGTTGAGGACTTTAGGGGATATTATATGGAATTTTGAGAGCATGAGAATGAAGTTTACTGTTAATAATCAAGAGTTTCATCTTCAGGGAGAAACGACACCGGCAACTACTGTTATGGTTGCAAGGTTATGACTAGAATGTTGAAGAAGAAAAGGAAGCCGTCCTAGTTCAAGTTCAGCCAGTGAAACAAAAGAAAAAAATTGAGGAAGTTGACCCTAGAATTCAAACTTTGCTACATCGATATTCCAACTTATTTCAGGTACCTACTCAATTACCTCCTTCCAAAGCACATGATCACCGAATTGAGTTGTTTCCGAACACTCCTCCTATAAACGTAAGACCATATAGATATCCTTATTTTCAGAAGGAGGAAACAGAGAAAATCATACAAGAGTTGTTGGAAACTGATATAATCAAACCAAGTGTGAGCCCATACTCATCTCCAGTTTTGCTCGTGAAAAAGAAGGATGGTTCTTGGAAACTGCATAGATTACAGGTCTCTAAATGCAGTAATGGTAAAGGACAAGTACCCTATCCCTCTATCCTTGTAGTTGATGAGCCCCTTGATGAGGCACATGGTTCATCAGTTTACACTAAGCTCGATCTGAGGTCCGGATATCATTAGATCAGAATGCGTCCTGCTGATATTAACAAGATTGCATTTCGTACTCACAGTGGTCATTATGAGTTCATAGTCATGCCCTTTGGATTAACCAACGCACCGTCGACATTCCAATCGTTGATGAATGACATACTTAGAGATTTTTTTAGGAGTTTTGTTATGGTTTTCTTTGATGACATTCTGATCTGTAGTCCTGACATGGAATCACACTTGATACACTTGGAGAAGGTACTCCTCAAGCTTCAAGAACATTCTTTGAAGGTTAAGGAGAGTAAATGTTGCTTTGGCACCAAACAGGTAGAGTATCTTGGTCACATTATCAGTGCCACTGGGGTTGCAGTAGACCCAGAAAAAATTGAGTGTATCAAACAATGACCCTTACCTAAGACCATGAAAGGACTTAGAGGATTTTGGGGGTTAGCAGGATATTATCGAAAGTATGTAAGGATTTTTGGGCTGATTGCAAAAGTGCTGACCAACATACTGAAAAAGGATAGTTTCAATTGGACCTCGGAGGCAATTAAGGCGTTTGAGGAATTGAAGACAACTATGAGCATGTTGGTGACATCATTGAGTAGAAAAATATGTGCAAACACTACTAGATTTCTGTTCATATACATCAGTCCAGAACCGATGTAAAACTAAATTCTGACCGACCTCTTAGTGACTGACGTAAAAGATCCAGACATCACTTTAAGCGTGTCAAAGACCGATGTCCCAGACAACGACCAACATCGCTTATAAAACAAAAATCGATGTATAATAAATAAAATCATCATAATTTTGTATGTTAACTATATTTAATACTTCATATTTTCACATTTTATGCTTAAAAAAGTATATCTTGAACAATGCCAAAGTGAACATTTAAATCGATTATAATTTCAGAAATGATGTCTAATACTCTCGTAGACATCAGTCTCCAAAAAAATTTATTTGTTCGTGTCCATTTTTACTTGCATCTTGCCACCTTATTCTCTTGAAAACGATGTATGTGCCTTTAGGCAACATCGGTTAACCTATTAAGAATGATGTGTTATTTTACTAGGAACATCGCTTTTCGTCGATTGAAACGATGTTTAGTGGTTTTGTGTACATCGCTTTTTTATGTGAAACGATGTTTACTGGTTTGTCGTACATTGTTTCTTTTCAAATAAACTGATGTGTCGCTTGTTTGTAGACATCACTTCTATTTTTCAAAACCGATGTCTGTATTTCATGGTAAATCGGTTTACGTTATAACAGCTGATTTGTACGTTGACAGTATATAACGGTTTGGTGTTTAGATATCGATGTGCATTGATTTTGTGTCCATCCATTTTTTGTAAGCTAAAATCCTCAGTCTTCACATTAAGAAGAATAGCATGCTCATATATATCCCTTGAAAGTTAACAAGAAACATTACAACTCTTGCCTCACATCTCTCTTATACAAATTACAACTCACACTAGAAACCACACACCCATCCAAAACAAAGCTACATAAAACTGTACAAAGAGATCACAATCAAGATGAAACAAATTGTATCACAGCTACACTAAGTGCCGCAAGCCAAAAACTAAAGAACTTCGTAAGAGAAGTAGAAAAAAACACCCAAGGTTCTACTCAAGGCTCTACTAACTGATGCGGCTGAAATAACCTCACAATTTAACCCTGCAAAATGTAGTTGTCAGTATAGGATAAACAGGGATCGTTCAGTCCGGGGATTGTGGGGTACACCTACACAAAAAGGTCAATTAACAAATAAAAGAATAAAAATGGGGGTTTTGAAATTTGGTTTCTAATCTACTTAAAATAAAAACAAAAAACAAAAAATTATCTACAATGATCGACTTCCGTAACCTAGACCACTACCACTCGAAAATTACTAAGTGTAAAAACAGAAAATCCATTTCAACATGCTACAAAAATGTGCCCATCTTAAATGCCTAGATAAGAGCCGAAATAAAAAGCCTCAACGGATCAATCCATTTATCTGATTCGTTCTAATGTAGGCTTGGATCGGAAAAGTCCTTACCAAGCCTAATACTACTAAGTTTCGAAAACACTCAGCGTAATTCTCATAACTAGTAGTATTATCTAACCCTCGAATCAACTCACACGTGCAAATTAACCATTAGACATAGAATTTAACACGTAATTTCCAGAATCGTTTAACCATTGAACATAGTTTTTACCACTCATTAGAACTAATTACTACTTGTTTAACTCAGTGACTTAACAAATAACAATTACTCTTGGCAAATTAAGCAAACACACAAGAACTCTCACCGTCATTCTAGCATGCAAACTTACGAACCTAACTCTGAAAATTACCTAAACACGTAAAAAGGCACAAGATTGTAACATGCATCATAAAAGAATTCTCGAAATTAACTCAATAATAAACTGAAAATCTCAAAAATATTAATAAAAATATTCTGAAAATTTCATGTCTCTAATTACAGAACTTGTAAATCCAAACACACAAAACGGAAACAAAAATTGTAAGTAGAGTCATAGTTACACTTTGAAGCTTTCCTCAGCAGCTTAGCAACACGGTGATGAACTCGTCTCTGCTATGGTGGTGGAGCGTCCTTGACTCAGCGCCTAAGAGCTTCGTAGATTGATGGATGGATGGTGGTCACGGTCTTGTAGGAGATGGAGGTTTGAGGAGTGAATTGGGCAGTCTTGGAATGGTTTTTGGCCAAGAAGTGATAGGCAAGGAAGTAATCGGCCAGGAACTGATCTTGGTTGGGAAGCGATGATAATTCTGGTCTAGAAATTGCCTATTTATAGGAGAGCATTGGTTGGCTTTTATCGATCATACCCTTCATCATTAGACGGATGGGATTGCATCATAATTCCTTTAATTTCCCAACTGAAACATCTCCTTTATGGCCTTAACTCCTCTCATAATGGTGCAATTCCTTTAATTTCCAAGCTGAAACGTCTTTCTCTTATTTATTTTCGAGTTGAAATATATTTCTCCTTTATTCCCCAACTGAAAAACGTTTTTCTCCTTTATTCTCCAACTGAAAACGTCTTTCTAATTTATTTCCCTTTTTTATTGCTTGGTCAAATGTCTTAAATGGTTTATTTTATGACTCTATCATTGTTGTTTCCAAGAAGAGTTCCACCAGGCAAGGTTTCCTGCAACAAGCAGGAGAATATCAGAAATTTTTAGAGAAAATAAAAGGGAATTAAATGTAAAGACCGGAAAAATATCGACAGTGAGGAATCCTGATCCAGCTAGGATTTTTCATGAATTTTGCATTTTCCGCCTATTTCACGCCAAACACTCAATAAGACTCTCAAAATGACTTAATGACTCAAAACACTAAACTAAGGGAGAAATAAGGCTAAAATGGGGCACATATTCAATAATATCGTCACACTTTTTGCTCTTATCACTAACCCCACAAGCAGCTGATGTTCTTGTTGTTGCACTAATCCTGTTTGTTGATAAAACACTTCCCTTTGAGCATCCCCCTCCCTTGCAATCTCCTCCATTATATCTCGTATCAGCTCCTTATCTCTTGAAATGTCATTTATGTCTTCATCATCATCGATGACACTAATGCCCTCTTTAGTAAGAAATATATTTGAAACAGAAAAAAAATCATGGTCAACTCATTGACACAAAAACTACTACAAGAATGCCAAAGTTCAAGCAGGATACCAAGAATCCCACAAATGTTTGAGACAACGTCAGACATAACATAATTAAGGAATGTTCAGGCTTGAAAGGGAGAAAAAAAAAAACAAAGAAAAAAAAAAGAGCTAGATTTAAGGTTTCAGAAAGTACCATCAATAGCTATTTTTTTCAAATTCACATAATCAATAGACATCTACTTGAGCTTATTCATGTTAAATTCCATTCCCTGTATACATACATAAACAATAGATATTAGATGTTGTACCCCTAGACCTATCTTAAAAAGCTAGTCAAAGGAAATGTGCAGTATGAAAAACACCATAATCGCTCTGTCAACAGGCAAACAATGATACAAAATATTAAAGGATTATCTTACTTACCAAGTCCATGTGGATGAAATCCTCAATCTTAGCATCGGAAAGTAAACTGTTAATTAAAAGGAAAGCAAAACAAAAAGGTGAGAATACATAGATACTTATCAATATCAAAATATATTTTTTTTAATACAAGAGTCAGAGGAAAAGCACATGTTGCAACATACTTCTTGCATGCAACTTGAACTCTAGCATGTCATCAAAAAAAAAAAAACTTGAACTCTAGCATTCTGTAACTCGATCTATCAGTTCATTTACTCTCTTGTTCATTTGTTTCCAAACACCCATACAGGACAATATTCTTTTCTAGCATTTTTTTTAACCAAAGCAGATATCACAGGTAGCTATAACAAAGTTAGATGGAATATAGCCATATAGGATATACTTCCCATAACCAATGTAGAATTGTCATGGCAGGTTTGAGAAAGGCTAGCCGAGGATTACCCCAGCAGCTGCAACTGAAACTGCCATGGTAGGTTTGCCTAGAAGAAACAACCCTAATGAAAGAGAAACAACATACATAGAGAACGAACTTGGCAATCAGAAACCTGGCAATAGAAAGAATCATTATTTCATTGAATAACTACCTTAAGACAAGCAAGTGAAATAACACTCGGAAAAAAACAAAAACAAATAGCTGGGCAAGAAGAAAAAGAGCCACGTAGCTATGCCAATACCTATCATGAAATTTGATCTAAAACAATTAGTTCTATAAAGGTACCTATAGTACCAGTAGGAGACTAAATATTTGAAATCATACATGTTTGACAACCAACTTACAAACATGTTGACTTAGAGGGACCTCCTTCTCCCCAACTCCCAAGTGGAAAGAAAAGTTAATTAGACATGCAACTTTTAGAAAGGGATTTTGAGTCTACAAAGGAGCTTTTTTATATTATCTTTATGGATTAATTTCAGTTTACCCCCCTGAGGTTTGGGGGTGTCATCATTTCACCCCCTCTACTTTCAATTTTGAATTTTTACCCCCTAAACTTTCCAATTTCAATCAGTCTTGTCCAATTTTTACTGTTCCGTCCAAATTGGACGTTAAGTTTGACTTTTGAGGGCTAAAATGGTCATTTCAACATAAAAAATTTTAAAATATATATATATATATATATATATATTTCTGTTTTTTAGTTTTTTTTTTTTTTTTTGTCTTCAACCTATACACCACAAATTATAATAGGTTTATAAAAACAAAAAAATATGCTAGGTGGTTGAAAGCCGCTAACTGGTCTACGATATTTGTAATATATCTCCGATAAAGTGAAGAATTTTAGAATATATCCCCAATAAAGTGAAGAAATATCTGTAAAAAATAATTTTACACTTTATCTGTAAATAAATATCTGTATATCCCCAATAAAGTGAAGAAATATCTGTGTAAAATCATTTTTGGTTGCGATATTTATGATATATATCTAATATTTATCTGTAAATAAATATCTGTAAAAAATGATTTTACACAGATATTTACAGATAAAGTGTAAAATCATTTTTTACAGATATTTCTTCACTTTATTGGGGATATATCCTAAAATTCTTCAATTTATTGGATATATATCACAAATATCGTAGACCAAAAATGATTTTACACAGATATTTCTTCACTTTATTGGAAATATACAGATATTTATTTACAGATAAAGTGTAAAATTATTTTTTACAGATATTTCTTCACTTTATTTGGGATATATCCTAAATTCTTTACTTTATCGGAGATATGTCACAAATATCATAGACCAGCGAGCGGCTTTCAACTACCTAGAGTATTTTTTTGTTTTTATAAACCTATTATAACTTGTGGTGTATAGGTTGAAGACAAAATTAAAAAAAAAAAAAAATGAAGAAACAGAACAAAAAAAAAACGAAGAAATAGAAAAAAAAAAAAAAAAAAAACTAAAAAGCAGAAAAAAAAAAAAACAGAAATTTTTTTAATTTTTTTATGTTGAAATGACCATTTTAACCCTCAAAAGTCAAACTTAACGTCCAATTTGGACGGAATAGTAAAAATTGGACACGGCTGATTGAAATTGAAAAGTTTAGGGGGTAAAAATTCAAAATTGAAAGTCGAGGGGGTGAAATCATTTCACCCCAAAGCTCAGGGGGGTAAACTGAAATTAATCCTATCTTTATTATAAATATTGAAATTTACTTGCAATGAGCATTTAAAGTATATATGATAATGATATGCTTACCTGTGGTATGATGTTTTCCTCCATCAAATCTTTGAAAAGAGGTGGTGGGGGACAAATCCAATGTTATCATAAATAAACTTATCAAACACTAACAATACAGATATTAAGTAAACTTATCAGCCAAAAAGTAGCTTTAAAAACTATAAATAAACTAGTTACTTGGAAAACAACATGATGTTCAAAACTACAGAAATCGACAACCAAGTACAAATGCAAACTTCCATTTTAGAGCTTTCACGTTCCTTTATTCTCTCCATAGCTTTAAAGGCAAGGTGTCCAGCCAATCAACACATTGGATCTATCCCCTCTCATACTTATTCACTAGCTTCTCCAAACATTCCAACTCCCCACGTCCATTCCGAGGAACCTATAGGAAAATAAAACAGGATAATTCAGAACTGAGGCCAAATGGTTTCAGAGAACTATAAACGCAAAAAGATAACTCTCAATTGCTGCCACTAAGAAGCTCAAAAGACCTTTACCTTGCTCTGGTTTTGATTTCGCTTTTCGTTTTGCTTCTCTCAGATTTCACTCTAGATTTGGGGATCAAATAACGCTTCAGTTGTGCCCCATCCTCTATTCCGAGTTCGGTCGTTGGAGAAACCACAAATGGTTTCGGAATCGAACCAATTCAAAACAACATTGTAATGTCAGAATTAGGAATCACACGAGTGGAACTTAAACAAGGTGATTAAGGCGACTAAAAAAGAGTATAAGGGTTCAGAGCGAGCAGAAAAGCATAAAATTTTACATCAAAACCTCAACTTTCGGACACCAAAACACACCCAGTCACCAGATTTCAAACAAAACCCATCAACCCAACTACAAATCCATCCTTCACTCACTACCCAAAACCTAATTAAGCAAAATTCCATCAATTTTCTTCAACAATATTCTGAATAAACCAACAAAACCCACATCAAAATCGCACCTTGATGAGGATTGTGTCGCCCCTAAAGAGCTGGAGCTTCTCCATGGTCTCAGGGTGGAGCACGACAACAGAGTTGTCATCGTTGATGGCCTCATCAACGACAAGGCGATTTGCTGCTTTCTTCCGCTCGAGAATCGCAGAGCTGAAATCCCTTTTGGTCCCCTTACAACAACAATTTTCAAAGCAATAGCATCAGAAATCAAAATCCCTAAAAATTGCAGAAAACTAAAAAAGTTAGGTCAAAATCGAAAAGAAGAGGAATTGGATTTGAGGGATTAGGGGTTGGACGATTCAACTTTATTGGTCATGGTGGAAGAAGAGCAAGAAACTGAGACTCACCCATAACTCATTCTACTTAGATGTGAGGCTGGGCTCTAGTGCACAAATCCATAGAATAAAAGCAACTAGAAGAAAACATCGAAGAGCAAAAAAGAAAAAGGGGACTGGGTTTAGAAATTCATACACCGATCTGGAGAGAGAAGCTGAGATGAGATGGGAATTAGGCTAATTGATCTTAGTCAGAGGCGAAGAAAGGTCAAGAAGGAGCTCGAGTTTCTTCGACATTGTTGGGATCTAGGTTTCTTCAACTCTCAGTGCTTTAGATTCCGCCAAAAATGGAGGAAGGATTGTGATGGTGAGGAGGAGGAGGAGCTTGAGACTGAGCTCGAGGGTTTCGATCTGTTTCAATTTTGGGGTTGGGCGCAATTTTTTTTCTAAGTGTGAAAGTTTTGAGTTTTAGTACCCGCTTCTTCATTTCACTTAAAAGACTTGGCACTTTTTGCAAAAATAGGTTTCCACAAATTTTCGAACAAAACTTTAAACACCGGTCATTTTAAGAACCGTTGTTAATGATATAAATTTAAATCGATTTTTTCGTAAAACGATGTTAGATTACTTTTTTACATCGTGAGCAAGTCTGACCTATTTAAATGTTGTGATGTATATGAACAGAATTCTAGTAGTGAAAAATGATATCTCCTACTCCCAAATATAGGAGGTCAAGTTTTAGTAAAGGGAAAAGTAAGAGTATCCTACCCAAGGGATTGAGTAACTCTACTCTAACTAGATTACAGCGAAAATAAAACGTAGAAAACACATGTGAGTCTATCTTTTTACAAATTAATAGTCTCGGCCCTTTGGAAGCCAAAACTATTAATAATGATATTTACAATGGTAAAGTGGTAATCGGCTTTGTTGATTTTAATTTCTATAAAGTAAAATAAGTTGCACAAAAATAAACTGATAGGAGCAAAAAGTGTGACAATATTATTGAATATGTGCGCCATTTTAGCCTTGTTTCTCCCTTAAGTTTAGTGTTTTGAGTCATTGAGTCGTTTTTAGAGTCTTGTTGAGTGTTTGGAGTGAAATAGGCGGAAAAAGTAAAATTCATGAAAAATCCTAGCTGGATCAGGATTCCTAACTGTCAACTGTTTTTGCGGTCTTTACATTTTATTTTCTCTAGAAAATTCTGATATTCTCCTGCTTGTTGTAGGAAACATTGCCTGGTTGAACTCTTGGAAACAACAATGATGGAGTCATAAAATAAAGCATTAAGATATTTGACCAAGCAATGAAGAAGGGGAATAAAGGAGAAAGACGTTTTCAGTTGGGGAATAAAGGAGAAAGACGTTTTCAGTTGGGGAATAAAGGAGAAAGATGTTTTCATTTGAAGAATAAAAGAGAAAGATGTTTCAACTGAAAAATAAATAAGAAAAAGATGTTTCAGCTTGGAAATTAAAGGAATTGCCCCATTATGAGAGGAGTTAAGGCCTTAAAGGAGAAAGATGTTTCAGCTGGAAAATTAAAGGAAATACGGTGCAATCTCATCCGTCCAATGATGAAGGGTATGATCGACAAAAGCCAACCAATGCTCCCCTATAAATAGACAACGTCCAGAACTGAATTTGCATCACTTCCCAGCCAAGATCACTTCCCAGCCAAGATAATTCATTGCCTATCACTTTCTGGCCAAAAACCATTCCAAGACTGCCCAATTCACTCCTTAAACTTCCGTCACCTACAAGACCGTGACCACCATCCATCCATCAATCTAGAAAGCTCTTAGGCGCTGAGTCAAGGACGCTCCACCACCATAGCAGAGACGAGTTCATCACCTTGTTGCTAAGCCGCTGAGGAAAGCTTCAAAGTGTAACTATGACTCTACTTACAATTTTTATTTCGGTTTTATGTGTTTCAATTTGCGAGTTGTGTAATTGGAGACATGAAATTTTCAGAATATTTTCATTAATATTTTTGAGATTTTCAGTTTATTATTGAGTTAATTTCGAGAATTCTTTTATGATGCATGTTACAATCTTGTGCCCTTTTACGTGTTTAGGTAATTTTCAGAGTTAGGTTCATAAGTTTGCATGCTAGAATCACGCTGAGTGTTCTTGTGTGTTTTCTTAATTTGCCAAGAGTAATTGTTATTTGTTAAGGCGCTGAGTTAAACAAGTAGTAATTAGTTCTAACGGGTGGTAAAAATCATGCTTTAATGATTAAACGATTCTGGAAATTACGTGTTAAATTCTATGTCTAATGGTTAATTTGCACGTGTGAGTTGATTCGAGGGTTAGATAATACTACTAGTTAAGAGAACTACGCTGAGTGTTTTCGAAAATTAGTAGTATTAGGCTTGGTAAGGACTTTTCCGATCCAAGCCTACATTAGAATGAATCAGATAAGTGGATTGATCCGCTGAGGCTTTTCATTTGAACTCTTATCTACGCATTAAAGATGGGCACATTTTTGTAGCATGTTGAAATGGATTTTCTGTTTATACACTTAGTAATTTCCGAGTGGTATTGGTCTAGGTTAGGGAAGTCGATCATTGTATATAGTTTTATTTGTTTTGTTTTTATTTTAAGTAGATTAGGAACCAAATTTCAAAACCCCCCATTTTATTCTTTTATTTGTTGATTGACCTTTTTGTGTAGGTTTACCCTACAATCCCCGGACTGAACGATCCCTGCTTATCCTATACTGACAACTACATTTTGTAGGGTTAAATTGTGAGGCTATTTCAGCCGCATCATAAACTAAGCTAATAGGAGCGTATATTTTTGCACCTAGCCTCCCTCATGCATATAATGTAACCCATTTTCTAATAACAACATGCTTTGATAAATTCCCCCTCGGTTTTCGCTAGAGAAACCGAGATACCAACTAATCATGCAACCTAACCATGTCGCTAGAGCAAAGCTAGATCACACAACCTTAGTCCTATTTACATTCGCTAAAACATAAAAGGGCTTTGATGTCGTAAAGCCTAAGACCTCTCGACTTTTAAACTCATGGCACCAAGCATTAATTTTAAGGTGAGGACCCAAGCAATCTAGTTCTTCCCGTAAGAATAAGCTAGACCACCACCCTATTAGCTACACATGCTTCTCGGTTACAAAAGATTGTCAAGTTTAAGTTTCCGATTTCGTTAATTCCTACAACATGCTTCTAGGTGACAAATCCAAAAACACATGTAAGTAAGAATTAAAGTAAAGTAGCTAAAGGATTCAAAACATGCATATTCATCAAAAACATGGCATCACACTATTTTATACATGAGTTTGGCTAGGGCTAAGGCCTAGCCCCAAATTTATTCTAGTCACAACCCATAGTTACATAAATCAAACCCATAAACATAATAACATCAAGCAAAAGAGAGGAAGAGTAGAGAAACTGGTTGGTTACAAAACTAGCTCCCCTTGATGTAAAATAAGTGAGAGATGTTTCAAAGTATGGAAATTTCAGTTTTCTCAAACCCAAATTGCCATACAAATCCACAAAACTCTTAGAAACTTGAAGAACAAAGGCTTGAAATGATGAAACTAAGGTGTGAGCTGTGATGCCAACTGTAAGAATCTTGAGACCGTTTTGCATAGGATCACTGATGATTGACGTGTGTCAATCTTCACATGTATTGCACCTGGGCATTGCATTCCATGTTATAAGCGTTGTAATGGTTTGAGACCGATATCGATCAATTTTGAATAGAATTTTCATTTCGTTTTCTCTTTCATTTTGAGTCTCTATTTGAGAGAAGCTAGCTCCGTCCCTCTTAGCTGCTAGAGTTTCCGACTGCCTCTATTAGGTAATTTCGTGCTTCCTCTTTTGTTAGAGCTACTGATTTGAGTGGAATGGCCCCTAATTAATAACTTGTTGTCTGATTTGGAGGAATTTAGGTCTGCCACATTGTAAGGTTTTGGAGAAGAGAAGTGTTGGATCGGTGTCCATTGAAAATGGATTGAGGTAAGGGTCATGAACTCTGTGTTTGATATGAATTTGGTTAAGAATTGGATTGAAGATCATAATTCTGTCTTTTATTTGGATTATATGAGGATTTGGTGGATTTCTGCATTCTGGGAAGTTTTAGAGAAAAGAGAAACTGCTGGGTCAATTTGATTGATGTCAAGAAAAGGGTAAGCAACTCAAATTCTATTTTGGATGTGAAATATTGGTTGAGGGTTGTTTATTGATGGTATATTGTCTGCTAGGGATTTAAATGCATGATTGGTGATGTTGGAATTGCAGCCATGACGGAGTTAAACTCTTAATCGAAAAAGAAGATTGGTAAGGGCCTGGTTGGGTGATCTTGTAATTTTTATGGTTGAGGTTGTGAGTTGAAAAAATTATGATGGTAGTTTGAGCATGATGTTGAATGGTTGGAAAATGGATTAAACGAAGGTTAATTTAAGATGACATTTTGGGTCAAATGCTTACACAGTTTTGTAATTGAGATTGAATTAGTTTTGAGAAGTAAATTAGTGACACAAGCATTGTTTCTGCTGCATTTTTTATTGTACTATGAGTATGTAAAGTTCGTACAATGATTAGCTTATACCATCGTCGAAATATCATATAAAGAAGTGATAGAAGTTTTGGCCAAATACTTAAAAGAGATTGGTAAATGAGAATGGAGGATTGTATTTGATCAAGTTAACATTAATTAGACAAGTTACAATTGAAACAATCCTAGACTTATCATATCCGGAATGACTTTTAAGAAGCGAAGTCATTTGGGAATGGTAAGCGTATTTGTTTTCTTAAGGTAGAAATGCTAAACAAATTTCAGTCAAAGTGCCAAGTATAATTACTATATCCTAAATGATTCAAATGCTACGTCACTTGGATTATTTGGGAATGGATAATAAATTTTATTGGTTAAAGGAAAATCTCTACAAGCATAAGTTCTAGATCACTGTTCGATTAAAGAATAATTCGATGGACTTTAAGGGAATTAAGTGAATGCTTTAGGTGTTCGGTTAATTAAGTTAACGACGTGAAGTACTCATTGGTTAATTTTATTATAAAGGACTCGTGCATGTGCATTTGGAACTGGACGAAGTATTGAAAGTCGAGAACGAATCTCATTGTGGACGAGCACTCCATATCTAGGTAGGGTGAGCTGTCCCTTCCTTGTTAGAGGCTTTTCTATACGTGGAATGCTCTAGTATAATAGTATGTTGCCTGTGAGTACGTTTTTGATTGTTCATTAGTCGATGTCTCGTGATACCTGTGTTTTCATAACTGATAATTGCTGATTGTGAAAACCGAGGCTAGACTTGCATGTTGAGATACTGTACCCATTGTATGTTTGTACTTGTGACCTGAAAGTGAATGGGACCTAGATGCGTTGATTCCTAGGGATCCCACGGTGTCGATAACCGTGAACCTCCGGAGGGGGCTGTGCTCCAATGTTCATCGAGGAAAGGTGAGTACCGACGGTGAACCAGTCATAAGACACTCAAGGTCATGAAATGGACACTTTCGCTACTTGTAGTCACAAGCACTACATAGTAGTTGACCGGTTCTCGAAGGATGACGAACCGGGCCGGTTACTGATTGTTTTAGAGTAGCCAGCAGGTAAGTATCTCTAAGCTCCAAGTTGTGTGAACAATGCTACATATGTTTTATAAAAGGGAAAAAATGTTTGTGGTTGCCTCTTTTAAAGTATTTTCGATAAACGTGTACAATATTATGTAGTAAGTATTTTCAAGTATATTGTTTTTCAAACCTAGCATGGTTGGGTTAGCCCTTACTGGGCATGCGAGGATGAAAGCTCACCCTTACAACAGTGTGCAGGTTTCGAGCATGTGGTCGGGGAGTGTACAGAGGAGGCACATGACTTGACTTGGCACATTTCTCTTTGACTTTATCAAAAGAAGGTTTTGGTCCTTTATCGGATTTTGAAGGCACTTATTTATTTACCTTTTAATTGTTTCCTACTCACTTATTTACAAAACTTCGAGAGGCCCGTAACCCTGAGGCGCGTTTCTCATACTGGTTGTTACTTAGAATTTTTTTTCCAAATTTGGCTCCGATTGTAAGCCCAAATCCTTTAGCCCACTTTAAATTCTGCTTTTGAAAATATGTTGTTTTGTTGCTAGAATGATTTGTCCAAGAAAATGTTTTGTAAACCAACAATCTAAACCGAAAAGGCTTGCGGTTTCGGGTTGATGAGTTATCGGGATGTCATTCGTGACATGTCGGTTTCTCATTGGCTCGGGGTCGCAGTGCTGTGGGACCTCTCTCTCAGGTCACCACAGTTCCAAAATGTCCCAAAGTTTCTTCACAAAATACCACGTTGCTAAATCAGCAATTCCTATGCTAGTGATCATTTCGCAATGAAACTCTTATGAACATTGTCTTGATTGTTGTGAATGATAATGACTAATCATGTAATAGGTATTGCTTAATGTATGCGATTGACAGACTCGTAATGTATGCGATTGACACACTTGTAATGTGTGATTGATTAATATAGCTATTATGTATTGCCTTTTGTATACATGATGTAACCCTATACAAACCTCATGGTGAGATGAATACAATACATTTTTCTAATTCTCTACAACACGTTATCAGCACGATACTCTAACTCAAGCCCTAGCCAGGAAAAAAAACCCTAACACCCGAAATTTCTTTCACCAAAAACTGCCGCAAGCTCCTAGCCCTTGCTAGCCATACCGTGCGCTGCTCCTGCAGCCCTTGAGCACCCGTGTGCCTCCTACTGCCCCTGCAGCATCGTCGCACTCCTGCTGCCCCTGTAGCACAGCAGCACGCTCGTTTTTGTGCAGAACATCCTGTTTGTACTCCCCGAAACATCTTGATCGGGACCTCAGATCAAAATCCTTCCTTCATCAAAGTTGTTCGTCTCTGCCGCTTCTATCTGACCTCCAAATTTCAGCCATATTGGAGTCGTTTTGAGATCTATACACCATTCGAAGTAGGAGCTGTTTAGAAGCGAATCTGCTCTGAATTTCAACAAGTTTTAAAGATTAAAGTTC
Source organism: Rosa chinensis (assembly GCF_002994745.2). Classification (NCBI taxonomy): domain Eukaryota; kingdom Viridiplantae; phylum Streptophyta; class Magnoliopsida; order Rosales; family Rosaceae; genus Rosa; species Rosa chinensis. Next base: position 42,095,715 of record NC_037094.1, on the reverse strand, counting down.
CTGCTTTCTTGTCTTTTAAATTCCTTTATTTTCTGCAGGATTTTCAATATACGAACATGGGTTCGATTATTTAATAAAGCGAAATTGTGGGGATTCACGCTTAACGAACTAAGAGTGTTCGTATGAACTAAGAGTGTTCATAATGCTCGGACTAAGAACGTCCGTAAGCATCAAATTATGACCATATTAAAACATTATTGTTTGGTCTAATCCAAAAGAGATTCTTGGAAATTGTTTTCTCGGCAGCATAGCTCGGAAATCTTATTATTTTAGTTTTCGTGGAAGTTTAGCTCTGAAACTAATATATCTTCTCTTCTTATTTTCAAGATGTCGAATGAACCTAGACTCGACTTTCCCATGCTTGACTCAATAGGCTTGGATTACCACAGTTGGGTAACCGATGTTGAGAACCACCACACTTCAAAGGGAATATTACCCATAATCCAGGCACCTAACCCGGATTGTGTGTTCGTGCGAACACCTACAAAGCATGCTCAAGCAGTTATCTTGATGCGACGCCATATGGACAAGGCACTCAGATTGGAGTATATGTCGATCAAGGATGCAAGAGAGCTATGGGTAGTGCTAGAAGAGCGCTTTGGCGTTGTCCAAGATTCCCTCCCCCCTGACTTGAAGGTTCAATGGAACAATCTGCGTTTTGCTGATTTCAAGTCTGTTGCTGAATATAATTCAGAAGCTCTTCGCCTACAGTCCATGTTGAGGTTTTGTGGACAACCTGTCATAGAGCAAGAGCTAATTGAGAAAACTCTCTCCACCTTCCCCGTTTCAGCCATTGTGGTATCAAAGCAATATCGAACTGAAGTCAATGCTGGACGGATCATGAGGTTTCATAAGCTTATCAATCTCATATCTGTAGCTGAAAAACATGATAACATACTCGTAAGGAATTATAATTCAAGGCCCATTAGAACTAAGAGCATTCATGAGGCGAATTATAATGCACCCAAAAGAGGACGCAAGGAGCGGAACCCTAAGAATAAGGGTTATGAGGGACGTATGGGTCCATATAACTGCCCTAACAAGGAAGGAAACCACAGGTTTGGTGCGAATACACGTGGTGGAAATGCCACACGTGGGAGAGGTGGTCGTGGTGGTGGCGCCAACCCTCCTAGGAAACGCCTACAACGTGCGCAACGTGCTCCTCAATTAAAGGGAGACAACCACAATAACATGTGTTATCAATGTGGATCAAGTGAGCATTGGTTCAAGCAATGCAAGGCAAGCGAGCAACTAGCTTCAAGATACAGGGCATACAGGGACCTAAAGGAGCAAGAAGTGTACATTTTAGAAGAAGAAGAAGAAGATGGTGGAGATGCCAATCTCACCATAGAGGACTTCAAAGCTGAAGATAAAGTGCACAAGGATGCTGCAGACTTTGATTAGAATAGTCCTTTTATTTTCCAAGAATTTTTGTAATGGCAATATGCCTTAGTCAATAAATGACAATTGTATTAAACTCTTTCTTATGTGGTGCACCTAATGAAATATGATGTTTAAGAAAGTCATTGAGATTAATGGTACTTAAGAGAGCCTCGCTCCACCAACATCTCTCTCTACTTTCCTGGTCATATTTGATTGGAGTTACCAAACGGATAGAGTGACTACAATGTATCTTAGTTTGATTTTATTTTGGATTAGACTTTTTGGGACCTTTGATGTAATCATTGGCTATCTTTATTAATAAAGTATTGTATTATTCGATGTCATTGACATGTTTTAATTCCGAACTTTATTATTTTTCAGTATGTTTCCTGGAGAGTTGGAATGCCTTGTTGATAGTGGCACCACACATACTATATTGCGACATAGGCAACTATTTCTATGGATGACGCCTAGTCGATCTTCTGTGACTACGATGGCTGGACCATCACAATTGATTCATGGTCGAGGACCAGCTCAATTTATGTTGCCAAATGACACAAGTATTAATGTCACTGAAGCTCTATATGCTCCTAGGGCTGGAAGAACCCTATTGAGTTTTAAAGATATAAGAGCCAATGGTTTTCATGTGGAAACACATTGTGAGAATGGACAAGAGTTCCTTTGTATCGCCTCTAATGACTACGGACATAAACGAGTATTAGAGAAACTTATGTGTCGCTCTAGTGGGTTGTATGCAACCACTATTCAAATTATTGAATCCAACCATGTCATGAGAGATGACTTATGGGATTCTGACACATATAGGCTTTGGCATGACCGTTTGGGACACCCAAGTCGTGATATGATGATCCGTATATTAAAGACTTCACACACACATCCATTTTCCAAAACGAAAAGAAGTCAGAACCAAAATTTGATCCAAGGTAGGGCTGGCGCCGCCTACCCCCTACGGCCCAAAAGTGGTATTGACGCCACCAATACCTCCTTGGTTCCTTTTTCTACTTCTAAAGTCAATTGTGATTTCGTGGCTCAACCAGATACTTCCCTGGTTGCTTCTAAAGCCCATTTTTTGTTTTGCAAAGCCTGCTTTTTAGCAAAATTAGGATTGAGACCATCTTATGCAAAGGACACTAAGGAAAATATTCCATTCTTACAAAGAATCCAAGGTGATATTTGTGGACCTATTCAACCAACTTGCGGGTCATTTAGATATTTTATGGTGTTGGTTGATGCATCGACACGATAGTCACATATCATGCTATTGTCCACAAGAAATGTTTCATTTGCTAAACTCCTAGCACAAATCATTAAATTAAGGGCTCACCACCCTGAACATCCCATTAAGTCAATTCGTCTTGACAATGCTGGAGAGTTTACATCAAAAACGTTTGATGACTATTGCATGTCCATTGGGATTGAGGTTGAACACTCTGTTCCTCATGGTCACACCTAAAATGGTCTCCCAAAAGCTACCGTTAAAAGACTTCAAATGGTCGCTAGAGCATTGGTTATGCGCACCAATCTCCCTGTTTCAGCTTGGGGCTATGCAATATTGCATGCAGTTGTGCTCATTCATTTGAGGCCTACTGTCACTCAACCCTTTTCTGCTTCCCAGATGGTTACTGGATATGAGCCTGATGTCTCACACTTACGCATATTTGGGTGTACAGTATATGTGCCAATTGCGCCGCCACAGCGCACCAAAATGAGTTCTCAAAGACGATTAGGCATTTATGTTGGATATGACTCTCCAACCATTATCCGCTACTTAGAACCCTTGATAGGTGATCTATTTACCGGTAGATTTGCGGATTGTCACTTTGATGAGACAGTCTTCCCGTCGTTATGGGGAGATAGGAACAATAATGTTCAACAGGAACAACAGGAATTGTCGTGGTCTGTCCCCACTTTGTCTCATCTTGGTCCCCGAATCGTACAGTTCAAAATTGAAGTTAGGAGAATTCTCGATCTTCATAACGTAGCAGACTCTATGCCTGATGCGTTTTCTGATATCGCTAAAGTGACAAGAACACATATACCTGCTGCAAACGTGCCTGTAAGGATTGATGTCCCTAAAAATCATGGACATGGCGCCACCCCTAGGGGTATTGGGCATGGCGCCGCCACCACTAATAGTGATGGTAATGTGGCTCAGGCCAGGTTCCCAGCAAGGAAATGTGGGAGGTCCAAAGGTTCGATGGATTTTCGGCCGAGAAAGAAAGCGAGTTTGGCACAGAAAGATCCATTAATCATCGACATAAATAACTCGTCTCATGAAGACATTCCGGATTATGGTTATGTCTAAGAGACATCATTAGGGGACGCTCCAATGTTATAACCAATTCCAGGGAATAGGGAGATCTCCATGAATTACACTAGTGTACATGAGACGTTGAATCGAGATTCTATTATCCTTGATGATGTGTTTACATATTCTATTGCTCAAAGAATTATAGAACATGATGATATCGAACCTCGCTCTGTTGAAGAATGTCAACGAAGAGCAGACTGGCCTAAATGGAAAGATGCGATCCAGGTTGAATTGGATTCACTAATAAAGAGACAGGTATTTGGGCCTATAACGCTGATACCCCCAAGTATAAACCCTGTTGGCCAAAAATGGGTCTTTGTTAGAAAGCGTAATGAGAAAAATGAAGTTGTTAGATACAAAGCCCGCCTTGTGGTGCAAGGTTTCTCACAACGCCCTGGAATCAACTACGAGGAGACATATTCTCCAGTAATGGACGTTATAACTTTCCGCTACCTTGTCAGATTGGTAGTTTCTGAAAAACTTGACATGCAACTTATGGATGTGGTTACAGTATATCTCTATGGGGATCAAGATTCAAAGATATATATGAAGGTTCCTGATGGACTTCAATTACCCAAGTCAAGTGGCTCTAAACTACGGAGCGTGTTTTCAATAAGATTGAGACGCTCACTATATGGATTGAAACAATCCGGACGGATGTGGTATAACCGTCTAAGTGACTACTTGATTGGGAAGGGATATGTCAACAATGAAATATGCTCATGCGTGTTTATAAAGAGGACAAGTTCCGGATTTGCAATTGTAGCAGTTTATGTCGATGACATGAACTTAATTAGAACTCTAGATGAGTTAAAGGAAACTGCTAAGTACTTGAAATCCGAATTTGAGATGAAAGATCTTGGGAAAACACGATTTTGCCTCGGACTAGAACTCGAGCACTGTAGTGATGGGATTATGATCCATTAGTCAACATATACTCAAAAATTATTAAGGCGCTTTAATGAAGATAAAGCAAAGCCTGTGAGTACTCCCATGATCGGTCGTAGTCTTGAGCCTGAAAAAGATCTGTTTCGTCCAAGGGATGAGGACGAAGACTTATTAGAGGCTGAAGTGCCCTATCTAAGTGCAATAGGCGAATTAAAGTACTTAGCTCAATGCATAAAACCAGACATCTCATTCGTAGTGAACTTGTTAGCTAGACACAGTTTTGCGGCAACACGCAGCCATTGGATTGACATAAAGACAATCTTTTAATACTTGAGAGGTACGATTGATATGGGCTTGTTCTATCCCTACAGAGAGAAAAGAAATAACGGAAGTGTGGGATCGAACTCCACAAGACAAAACGCCACCTTCCGTGCTCCTCCTCCCTTCCATCAAAATGACAACGATGTCTTGATGGGTTTTGCTGATGCAGGGTATCTCTCTAACCCTCACAAAGGTCGCTCCCAAACAGGTTATGTCTTTACCATGGGAAGCACTACGATATCTTGGAGGTCTACAAAGCAGACCCTTGTTGCTACTTCCTCAAATCATGTAGAGATTATCGCTCTACATGAAGCTATGTGAGAATGCATATGGTTAAGGTATGTAGTTAGACATATTCGAGGAACTTGTGGTTTGAAGTCTATCACAGATGAACCTACATGCATTTATTAAGATAATGCTGCTTGTATTGAGTAATTGAAGTTAGGTTTCATCAAGGGCGACAACACCAAGCATATATCGCCCAAGTTCTTTTACAATCAGCAACAACAAACACTTCTAAATATTGAAGTGAATCAAATCCGTTCAGAGGATAATATAGTGGACTTGTTTACCAAGTCGTTACCTAAATCCACCTTTGAGAAACATGTGAAGAGCATCGGATTAAGAAAGTTATCCGAACTCCCATAATTGTAGAAATTAGGGGGAGACCTTGACATCAGGGGGAGCTATGATGTCTACATGTTCGATCTCGAAGAGTGAAGGACATGTTGTGCTCTTTTTGCCCTTTGACCAGGGTTATTTTTGTCCCACAAGGTTTTTGTTACCTGGCAAAGTTTTTAGTGAGGCAATGATCAAAGCGTCATCACCGAGTTTGAGCGGCATAAGGGGGAGTGTTATAGGATGTCGATTACTCCACATTCATGCGCGTTGTGCTCTTTTTCTCCTTCGACCAAGGTTCTTTTTTTCCCACAGAGTTTTTGTTACTTGGCAAGGTTTTTGATGAGGCAACTTAGAAGCGTATAGCAGAGGCAACACTATTGACATGGAATATTCAAGGGGGAGTGTTGTGAATGATAATGACTATTCATGCATTAGGTATTGCTTAATGTATGCGATTGACAGACTCGTAATGTATGCTATTGACATACTTGTAATGTGCGATTGATTAGTATAGATATTATGTATTGCCTTTTGTATACATGATGTAACCCTATATAAACCTCATGGTGAGATGAATACAATACATTTTTCCAATTCTCTACAACATTGACTTAATTCAAGGAAGACAAAATATTTCTCAATCAATAATATGAAATATGCATCGCTCTTCACATCCTTTAATAACTTCAAAACAAGTTGGATCGGTTCACATAGTTTGCTTCATTGCAGTCAATTACCTTATCACTTGAGGTAAAATAGAGAATGAGAAAGCCTATCACAACTCCACCATCAGATGGAAAAGCCATGGATGCATCCTAGACTAGCAAAAACGTTACTAAGCAAATCATCAGACAAATTGTTGTTCGAAAGCACCATCCTTCATGTAACAGAGGTGACGGAGGATGAAGAATCTGTTACGCAGGCAATGGTCTTCTATACCATCCGGAATATGACCAATTTGCTCCTGTCTAGCTGATCTTGGCTTTGAAGTTCGAGTGCTATTCGTGACTACATTTTGTCCACCCTGGCATGATTGGTTGGCTGAACTTATATTTTTTCAACTCACACTACCACAAATCTTGGCTTTAGACACCATTACTAATAATGTGAGTTAGTCTATTGGGCACCAATGATTGGGCTATATAACCAATAGCCACGATCTAGTCACCAAACTTGTTGACAGGGTTCGCCCCGGATTCCACCCTGGAATCCGAAGTGGCCCCGCGGGACCCACCTTTAAAGAAGGTTTACCAAAAATTTCGGCATAACCTCCCTTAAAAATGGGCAACCCAAAACCTGTAGAAATTCAATTTCACTTCTAAACAACCCTCCCAAAACTCCTGGAGCCACCCTGCTCCCAAAACCGCACAACTCCACAATTTAGAGTATCAAATTATCCCATTAACTCAAATTACAACCACGTCATAGGTCACAATATTAATACAGAAATCTCAAGGTTATCAGAGCAATCTAGAACCAAAAGAACAACGATACACATAGTAGGTTAGCAAGTAACCTACGAGGGATAGATGACCGCGGTGGTGCTAAGCCTCAACTCCTAAAGCCGAACAGCTACACTGCGAACTGGGCATTTGAAACCGAAGGGCCCAGGGGAAAGTACATAAAAATGTTAGCGTGAGTGGACAAAAATAAACAATTTCAAACAAAAGGGATTTTATACTTTCCCACATTTATTTCTTTAAAAATTCCCGATGCATGCAATGATTAATGAAAATAAAACAAGAGGAGTTCCGCTCATGAAAACCAACTAGCCCCGCTAGTCACATACGATTTAAAAGAAAAAGTTGGAACTCTGATACTCAAGGAAAAATAAGACCAGCCCCGCTGGTTAAACGAAAATCGAGCTAGCCCCGCTAGCCTAAGTAGTAAAGTGAGTAGGGGAAGGCGATAGCCATACGAGTGAGCCTCCCAGGCTCGGGTGATAGCCTCCCAGGCTAAAATACTCCCATTACTCCCATAATATACCCTCACGCCACTATGTATAGCGATAGGATACTGGGCTTCAGAATTACTGTCACAGAGACAGTAACCAGCACCACAAAGGCGGAGGGCTTCGGTGATCCCATCACCTCGCCACAAAGGCGGAAGATCAATGCTAGCAATGATAATAGTCACCCAAAGTATGGCAAAAGAAAATCTGAAAACCACATAAATCCATAAAGCTTCCCCCAACTCTCGCAAATGAATTTCCAACGACATGTCCCACACGCCAAGATAATCTCAAGTTCAAAAATAAATAGGAGAGAAAATAATAAAACATAATCTCCATAAATCGAGACAAAACCAATTCCAAGATCATCATCAAGGCATTCCCAATGCCAAAACCGAAGGTCGATAAATAAATAAGAAAACTATCTCCATCGAAATCCCATTTCGAAAATCCTTTAAAAATCTCCAATCGATGAATAGAAATATAACTAAAAAGTATAATTCCGAAAATCACCTCGGAAATAAATAATTCGTCAAATAATATTATAAGTCATAACCAACTTTGGAAACAAATCATTATCGAAAACAATTATATGGGATAAAGCAAAATCAATCTCCGAAAATAAATCATATGCTCGAAATGTAATAGGATAATTAACTAGAGCATTATTTTAAGAAATAAATGCATGCATCATTATTTAAAAACAAAAGTCCACTCACGATATACAGCTAACGTGGTATCCAAGCGTAAGGATCCTCGTCGAGCGATAGGTCGGTATCACGTCCTGTACACAATTATAATCCGTAAACAACAATTTGATAAATATTTACGATAATCAATAATTAATCTCAAAACCCATAACCTCAACTTCTCCAATCCTCTTCCACACCCAATCAAACTTCACCATTAATATCCATCCGTCGATTAATGTATTCCATATCGGAACAAGGGAAATCCGAAGGTCGGATTCCCACAATTCAACAACCGAAACTCCCAAACTTCGGAAATTCATAATCCATGTCAAACTTCTCCCAAAATTAACCAAAATCACATATTTAACCTCAACAACAATTATAGAATTTAATAAGCTAAAAATTGAAATTAAAAAGCACCCCTACGCGCCTCCACGCGCAACCTATAGTGACGGCGCGTGGGGCCCACGCTCCGACAGCCACCACCTCCGATGGCCACCAAATTTCGGCAGCAACAACTACTCAACACGCCCAATCTTTTTCTCAACTACAACACAATCTAATTTTACCTTGAAACAGTCGAAATCAACCGGTGAAGAAAACCCAGAAATTCAAGAACCCTAGGTTGTCGATTCTGCCTCTACACGGCAAATTGGAATGCAAGGCCTTAGGGGAAATGATCTCCGTCGAAAACCGAGCCTTCGACGCCGGTTTGGTGGCCGGAGACGGCCGGAAACGAAAGAATTGCCGGAAAACCCCAATCTGCTACAGTTTGCTTCTCGCAGTCGATTCTCGTTTCTCCGGCCAAATTGGCGTGACTCACGGGTACTAGCGTGAAGAAGGGGAGTAGGCGTGCCGGTGATGATCGGTGACCCGTCCCCAGGTGGCCGGACGGCCGGGAATTGAGAGGAGGAAGATAGAGGCCGAAAGGGAAAAAGGGAGAGATCGGGGGAAAGAGAGAGAGAAAGGGTGGGTTTCCGGTTTTGGAAACCTACCACAGTAAAATTTCAATATATATAAATTTACCATGAACAGTAACTTCCTTATTTCGCTCATAAATTTCGCATACGAACTCCGATTCCTACGTACTACATATGCACGCGCTCGGTTTAACATCATCTACAACTTTCATGAAGGAAATTTTCTCAAATTTTGACCCGAACAAAAAGTCGACTTTTAGGGCCACTAAACGTACTGAAACGATAGTAAAAGTGAAAATAAAGGTCGTTTACCGTCCAAATGACTAGTAAACGGGTAATTGAGATACGGGACGTTACACTTGTTGATCGTTTTTATTGCTGGCGTGACAAATACCTATGGACTCACCATTACAATGTATGGTGCTTGCCAATGTGGGTCCCACATACTCAAACAATCCACCGATCAGGTCTATGGTGACTACATGTATTTCAATTTTTTTTAAAATATATCAATAAAAATTTAATTAATTTGAATATTTGAATACAAATTGACTCTAAACCTTTCAGGAGAATTCTTGGGTACCTTGGTGTTTGTCATACCCTCATTTTGTTAAATATTTTGGACCATTGGATTGGATATATTTGATTCAAAATATTTAGCAAATTGGTAACTTGTTTAGCCCTTAGCCTTTCTAATTTTTTTGGTAACACAAACTACTAATTGAATTGAAAACAATAAAGATAGTGAAAACAATAAAGCCAATTAATGTTTAATTATCAATTGACAATTATGATTTTTCCTTTTTAAAAAAAAATTAAAAGAACCTTCTATCCTAGCTTCACCGAATTACTTTTAGTTAAATAGTCTATATTACTAATTAATTTTATTATTAGTGAATTAATGCTTGATTAATGCTTGTTATTAATGGACAATTACACAATTGAAAATTACGTTTTTTCCTTATTAAAAACAAAAACCTTCTAACCTAAGTTCGCAAAATTAGTATTAGTTAAGTAATCTTTATTTCCAATTAATTATATCATTAGCAGTTTCCTTAACCAAATATAATTCTTTTTACATGCATTTTACGACAATGACAACAATTAGTGTAAAAATAAATAATATTTGTTTTAAATGTAGTCAAATGAGAACCTACTTTAGGACTTATTTATTCAAATGAGAATCTAATTTACTCTAATGAGAACCTATTACAATTACCACTTTTAGGACTTAATTACTCAAATGAGAACCTACTTTTCTCTAACGAAGACCTTATTTACTTTAATGCGGAATTTTTTTCTAATTACCACATGTGTCCTCAAAATGGTTACATGAGTCCTCAAAGTGGTAAATATTATATAAAATAGAACATGTATGAATCTTTATGTTTTTATCATTAGTGAAATTATTACTACAATGACTACACATTTTATCACAACCCACAACACTTGATGTAAAAGCGGTAACTTTTGTTCTATTTGTAGTAATTACTTCACCTAAACTAATGTACTAATTTATAGACAATTTAACAAGTATGACAACAAATTTGTTGTCACAGTGGTAAATCTTTATGTTTTTATCATTAATGAAATTATTACTACAATGACTACACATTTTACCACAATCACAACAATTGATGTAAAAGCGGTAACTTTTGTCCTATTTATAGTAATTACTCAACCTAAACTAATGTACTTGTTTATGGAAAATTTAACAAGTGCAACAACAAATTTGTTGTCAAAGTGGTAAATCTTTATATTTTTATCATTAATGGAATAATTATTCAATGACTACATATTTTACCATAACTCGCAACTATTGGTGTAAAAATAGTAACTTTTGTTCTGATTATAGTAATTACTTCAAAAACTATACCATTTACAAGATTACCAATCATTTTACAATTCCTACAACATTTGTGTTGTGAAAATGGTAAAATTAAAATTAGACCAAAAGATATGTAACAACTCAGTATTGTAAGGAGCTTCTCCACTTGATAATCAAGGTTCTAAATTTGATAAAAGTTGTCCAAATATGATATTTACATCTTTGACCACTTAATTACAATAACCACAACAACTGTTGTCATAAGTCGTAATTGTAGTTCAACTATGTGTAATTTATTATTTTGACAATACTTGTTACATGATTTTTAACAATGTTACATATCAAGAAAGAGTGTGTTGTTAATATGGTAAATTTTATTTTTTAAAATGACACATGTCGATATTTAATTAGGTAACCTGTTGACCAGTTCAATAGGTTTCCACTATATTAATTTACTAAAAGTAAAGAAAAATAAAAAAATAAGGGTATGACAAACACCAAGGTACCCAAGACGACCCCAACTTTTCAAAGTTGATAATTGTTTCTTCTTTCATCTGAAACAAATTATTGCTCTCGTCTCTCTTGGTCTGAACTACAACAGATCTTTCTCTTGCAACCATTCATTTAGGATGAACCTAAGCACAAAATTGATAAGCAATGAGGAACAAATGGTAGTACAAAAGACTCGTACCTTCTTGGGATTCAGCAAATAATCATACAATGTCTTCTCCTCCCACATCACATCCGTGTTCTTGTTAGCAGCAAAATAGGAGCATCCAGGGGTTGTTCCATAACAGCAAAATAGGATTACCAGCATAAGGGCACATTAAAGCCCCTATAATCTCCCTGAACTATCACGTACAACTTCTCCTGTAACAACTTCAGCATTCTTGGGACTGCACCTTGAATTGACATTAATATTCAACATTGATTCAAGTTTCTGCAATAATCTTCAAAATTATGGAGTAAAAGTTCTCAAAAGCTATATAGAAAATTGTATGTACAAATATATATACTCATACTTGCTGTTAGCATTCTCTATTTATATAATCGTTAACAAAAAAAAGGTCTTTTGAGTATAAGATCAGATCTCTTTTTTATTCAGCTGTTTATATACAATAGATATAATTTTTGTCAGCATGTGTTTTGAAGACCACAATTAAAATAGGACATTTCAAACGCATGGAAAGAATAAAAGTCCTTCACTTAGGAACTCACACAAATGTTTTTCTCTCCATCGCTTAATTTTTCACAAAATCAAAACCACTTTACTTTTCATAAAATTCATTGTTAAAATATGACATTACCTACACAAAAGGCACCAACTTGAACAGTACAGATCAAAACATCTAGGTTTGTCGCGCCTTGGCACAGCAGAGGAGGAAACTCCCTGAAACATATTAAATAAACACGTTATTTCCTGAATCAGAAGTAAATTATTCTTCACAAAGAAAAAAAATAGGTTCAAGTCTATCTCTTGAAAAACACAACCATCTCAAATAAAACAATTTACAACATCACTAAACTTTATGTTTAGGTCTAAAATTGGAAAACAAGTTTTCTTTAAGACTCCATTTATTAGCACCAGAAAATAACAATAACTCAGTTTGCTTATTGGGTTTAGACAACCAACTCATATCGCCTTATTGACTGATAACTCAAATTGCTGGAGCAATGAAAGCATTGCAATTTACATCAAGTAATCTCACATTTTCAAAGTCAAAACTGCTATGCTTCTAAACTGTTAGAGTCTGAAACTAATTTTCTGAGCAAAAATGCATCAATTGGAACACATATATCCAACTAATTCAGCTTTGTCCCAGCTAAAAATCTTCAAAATACTAAAGCTAACCATTTATAACTAGGGTTATTATCACAAATGGTACCTGGACTATACCTCAATCTTATCGATGGTTCCTGAACTTCAATTTTGATCACAACCAGTACCCGAACTTTTCGATTTCATTTTAAATGGTACCTAGAGCCACCTCCGGTCAATATTCCGACTAAAAACTGCATGTGAGGCGATCATAGTAGTGATTTTTTATGATTTCAAGGGTTGCGATCATATTTAGTGATGATTTTTTGGTAATAGACTTGCCTTGAACTTGAAATTTTTTTTTTTTTTTTTTAGATTTGGCTTTGTTGGCCAGAATAGTGACCGAAGGTGGCCTTAGGTACCATTTAAAATGAAGTCGAAAAGTTCGGGTACTAGTTGTGATCAAAATTGAAGTTCAGGTACCATCAATAAAATAGAGGATAAGTTCAGGTACCATTTGTGATAATAACCCTTATAACTATTACACACTAGTTATTTAGCTAGAGCGAGAAAATGAATGAAAGTTGGAACAAAAAGGAACTGTTCCACATAATAGGCTATACATGATATGTGCATTAGTCTGTGAGGCATTATAGATAGCTTTTCCTTCTCTTACCTTAGTTACACAGTAGTATGATCACCCTGATTCCCTAATGTGATAACCAATCTCTGGTGCTACAAAAGAATGGAAACTGTGTCCAGGCAAAATGAAAAACATACATAGTCAGTCATAAGCAAATGCAACCAGGAGAATTGAAGATCAGACATCACAAATAGACATGTGTAAACCTTAGACCCAGTGCACTAGCATGGCTTTAGCAGTCAGGCATTCATTTGAAATTTGAAATTGGAGGTTTGAGAGATATAGAGAACCGGAAGTAAGAGACAACAAACAATCACCTACAGAAAAGCATATGGGTAGGTACTAACAGAAAAATCAAGCGCCAAGTAGGAAAAGATCGAAGCGCATATGGGAGGAACATACTGGTATAGATTCCGACCGAAGACTTGAGGATTTGATGATATTAAGCAATGGATCAATTGAAGAAAGAGGCCATAAGCAACCTTTGTCGTTGTGAAATCGACTCTTGAATTTGAAAACTAGGCACAAACCTCGCAGTCAATCACCTGATTCGAACCCTTTTACTTTGTTTATTCTACAACTCTATATCTGGATCCGCAAGGTGAAAAATGTGTTTTTAAAAACGGCGAGCCTATTCATTTCTTAGAGGCTATTTTTCCTTTGATAATTAAGACTTTGGTGACACTCCAATTAACAAGGACCCACCATATACATACTATTTTGGTATTAGTGACAACTTTTAATATTTAAAAAATTGTCAAGGCCCACTGCTATTATGAAAAAAAGAGATTAGTAGAGAATGAGACATGTTTCTCACCATTCTCTAAATTGTAGGTAATCGATTGTATCTGTTTCCTAGTTTTGTAGTAGTGTCATAGTATCTTGTTGGGTAATAATTCCTGAATTTGCTAATTTTCACAAGCACATCTTCAGTTGACACAACCTCGGATCCCGTGTATCTTTCGGTCATGTTGCCAACAAATTAAATCTTATCTCTCGAAAGTCTAAAAACTCTCTTTGTCTCCAGGACTTCCACCACAATCAAGCATCTAACATATGATGAAGGCAACATAATATATATATCCGATTAGAAAACTCAAGAAGTGCTACTTTATCAAGCACTTGAGGTAAGAAATTTGCACCAATGACAAGAATTCGATTAGTCTCCAATTCAACATCTTACATTTCTTTGACAAATTATATTTTTAGCCATACATCACACTGATCAAATCAGTTCCACCCTCTATATCACACTGTTAAAAAATTGAGTCGACTTCATCAATAAAAATTACTGCCGGCCACTTATAACTTGCCGCTCCAAAAAGTGTACTAATCAAATTCTCGCCATATTCGGTTTTCAATGAAGAAATATCGATATTAAAAGATGTAGCTTTTGAAAGGTCTTAAGATGCCTTTATATACTTCTTGTAATCATGTTATTGAATCAATCTAATCTATCAATTATTATTAGTCCAGTATCAAAGTGTCTTCTCCACAAAGATATTTTTGATTGTCTAGGAGCCCTGTGCATGCCTTCGGGCTTCAAATCTTTATTGTTGTTATGTTATGGTTTCTATTTTATGCTTCCATCCTTCCAATAGAATAGCTTCCACAATTTCTATTTCATCAACCTCATACAAGTTGTATCAAGGCTTCCAATAGAGACATTTCTACTCTTTGATAGATGAACCTTTTTTAAAAAAAAAAAAAAAAAAAAAAATCTTAGAGTGTGGTTTCTCTTAAGGGTTTTTTTTTTATTCATATCTCCAAAATTGATGTTTGAATCTCTTACTTACTTTCTTAAATGATTCTAGCCATTTCAACAAAAAGAAACACACAATATGCACATCTTAATGGATGTATCTCTCTATGCTTATGTAATGTATTGCTATATCACTATAGATGAACGAGCTAACATATGAACGGTTTTAATTTTTTTATTTTATCTTACGGTGTTGTTTCTCTTAAGGGTGTTTTTATTCATATCTCTAAAATTGACATTTGAATCTCTAACTTACTTTATCAAATATCAAATATGATAACTATATCACTTCAATTTCCCCACATGCCCTTAGATCAAAGAATATGAACCGACATGAGAGTTCTTTAACAAAGGTTCTTAATAGCAAGCAACAACCACTGAGTCTTTTCTTCCACTCCATCCTCTAAGCAAGGATGACACGCATAAAGAAATTGTCAAATTAATCACTTTCGTGGATAAATTCACTAATCGGGTATTCTTTCTTAACCAACAGCTTGTGTTTGCTTTGTTTCATTATCTTCTCAACTTCGCAATTTTGTATTTGGCTAAGTTGCAAACCTTGGTGGCTTGTTTTGATTTTTTGTTTGATTACTTGTGAATCTTATTCGATTATTTGTTTGCTTGTGGCATTGTGATGATTTCGAACTGATTTGGACTGATTCATTGTGATTTTGGACTGATTTTGCTTTGATAATCGAACTATTTCATATTGATTTCATTGAAATTTCACTTTTAAGAAGTTTGTGATACGCTCAAAATGAGTGTCCAAAATTAACCCTGTAGAAGATTGTAGTATTAGTAAGTAGGGTATCGTTCAGGCCGGGGATTGAGGGTACTTTTGTAAATCAACGTCAAACAAATGAGTATTATAAACAAAGTATATGAAATTAAAATAAAGAATGCAACGAAATATAAATATATGTACACAAGTATTTACGAAAATAATATATGGGGGTTTTAAGGTATTTAAATTAAAAGGAGAAATGATCATTTACCCAATTTTAGCTTAAAAATTGCCCACTTGCTCCACTAACAGTTTTTTAACCCCGTTTACCCAAAACACTCTAAGAGATTATTTCTCTAGAGGGAGAAGTCATCATCCACCTTGCCGGACTCCGGTGACCAGTGGCCGGGCGCCGACTCCGGTGACCCGAATCCGGCGACCGATGACCTGAATCAGGCTACGGGACTGGTGTCCGGATTCCGGCGTCTGAATTTATTACCCCCTAATAATATCCAGTAACCATATTATTGCCCCCCCCCCCCCAATAATCATATTATTGCCTCCTAAAATCATATTATTGTCTTCCAGTGAATTGTATAAACTCCCAAAACCAAAATGAATACACTACAGGCACAATTGATCAATTTATATGCATATTATTGCCCCCCAATACTTATATTATTGCCTTCCAATAATCATATTATTGCCCCGCAATAGACATGTATAACTACTCAATAAAACTTTTTTTTCATTCTTCTTTCTTCTTTCCTTATAAGCCTTCTGCCAAATTTACCAAAAAAAAAAAATTAGAACCACGCCGTCCAACAGAGTGACATCGTCTAAGCCCTGCCAGCGAAGCCCAGACCCAATTTCTGCGTGGAGCTTTGACCTTCCCGGAGTTGATGCACGACTGGGCGAGGTCGAGCTCGCGGACCTTGGCGCTGACGTGGTCGGTGAGGTTGCAGGTGGAGGAGATGTTGGAGAGGACGTGATCGGCGTCGGACTTGACGATGTCGAGGACTTGGGAGGATTTCTGGAGATTGGAGATGTGCTTGTCGAGGTCGGAGCGCTGTGAGAAGAGGTAGTCGAGGTTGAGATCCAGGGCTTGTTGGTAGGCTATGCACTCGTGGAGGAGGCGCATCATGGATAAATGGCCGCCGAAGCTGCCATGGCTAAGAGAGAGAGAGAGAGAGAGAGAGAGGAGGGAGAAAACGCAAATCAGGGGATGAGAGAGAGATAGATATGAGTGTAATTTATAAATTAAAATGAGGGCAATATTGTCAAACACTATTGGATTGGGTAAATGGGGTTAAAAAACTCTTAGTGGAGTAAGTGGGCAATTTTTAGTCTAAAATTGGGTAAGTGGTCACGGCCCCTAAAATCTAATCTAATTGATCAATCAAACCAAGAATCAAGATAGAAATAGGTGAATGGAAATAGTAGAGATTTAATTAACAACCATTAACACGTTAAAAAAATTATCAATTAGCACAAATCACGAATCAAAATTTGTAATAGAAAGAAATCAATCAAGACAGAGATGAATGCATACATGCAAAGTTCTTATTACTTCCCTTAATTTCTTAGCAAGATGAACACACTATTACTAAGCCTATTAAACATGCATTGCTAGTCATAGAACACTACTCACTAACAATAACACATATAAAGCATTAAGCAATTGTGAAAGTGTGATTGATTTAAGCAAAACACACAAGTTGGAACGTCATACAAGCATTCAAAATTCATCATTGATTTACTTAAGTTCATAAGTTTTATACTTGTGAATTAAGACCTAGAACGCTAGCATCTTAATCTAGAAACAATTACATGCTTTTAACATAAAAGATATATTGAAGCACAAGACCAATAATCATTCATAGGCATACCTTGAAATTGCAATTTGTAATCTAAAACATTAACACATGCTTCATGGTTCAAAAATTAAAATCAACTACATAAGCTTTAATCTTACAAAGTTTTGAATCCAACAAAACAAAACAAGAAGATAGATGCGGCTGAAATAGCCTCACAATTTAACCTTGCAAAATGTAGTTGTCAGTATAGGATAAGCAGGGATCGTTCAGTCCGGGGATTGTAGGGTACACCTACAAAAAAAGGTCAATTAACAAATAAAAGAATAAAATGGGGGTTTTCAAATTTGGTTCCTAATCTACTTAAAATAAAAACTAAACAAATAAAACTATATACAATGATCGACTTCCCTAACCTAGACCAATACCACTCAGAAATTACTAAGTGTAAAAACAGAAAATCCATTTCAACATGCTACAAAAATGTGCCCATCTTAAATGCCTAGATAAGAGCCCAAATGAAAAGCCTCAGCGGATCAATCCATTTATCTGATTCGTTCTAATGTAGGCTTGGATCGGAAAAGTCCTTACCAAGCCTAATGCTACTAATTTTCGAAAACACTCAGCGTAATTCTCTTAACTAGTAGTATTATCTAACCCTCGAATCAACTCACACGTGCAAATTAACCATTACACATAGAATTTATCAAGTAATTTTCAGAATCATTTAATCATTAAAGCATGATTTTTACCACCCGTTAGAACTAATTACTACTTGTTTAACTCAGCGTCTTAACAAATAACAATTACTCTTGGCAAATTAAGCAAACACACAAGAACACTCAGCGTGATTCTAACATGTAAACTTATGAACCTAACTCTGAAAATTACCTAAACACGTAAAAGGGCACAAGATTGTAACATGCATCATAAAAGAATTCTCGAAATTAACTTAATAATAAACTGAAAATCTCAAAAATATTCTGAAAATTTCATGTCTCCAATTACACAACTCGCAAATCCAAACACACAAAACGGAAACAAAAATTATAAGTAGAGTCATAGTTACACTTTGAAGCTTTCCTTAGCGGCTTGGCAACAAGGTGATGAACTCGTCTCTGCTATGGTGGTGGAGCGTCCTTGACTCAGCGCCTAAGAGCTTCGTAGATTGATGGATGGATGGTTTGTGATGCCCCGGAAATTCATAATTATTTTCTGAGGATTTTCCAGAATTAATTTTATAACAATTGGACGATTTCGTGGCTTGTGGACGGAGCGGAAGTGTTTCGGACGAATTTTTATTCGAAAAGTATGGTTTTAGGGGGTTTGAAAAGGTTGACTTTTTATACGTTGGGATTCTCCGAAAACTTCCTTCACGAAAGTTGTAGAGCGCGTCGATACGAGTTCGTGGATATGTGGAACGCGAGAATCGGAGTTCGTATGAGGAAGTTATGGTCATTGGAAGGAATTTCCATTTTAGTATAAATAGAAGTTTCCCGAAGGAGAAACTTACTATTTTCATTTCCTTCCATTTCCGGAAACTCATTTTTTCTCTCCCTTTTTCTCTCTCGGTCGATACCTTCAGTATCGAAGAAAACCGTCTGACCCGACCCGGACCCGGTCGATCCGACCCGACGTTTCCGGCCATCTCCGGCGACGAAATTTTCCAGACAGGATCGTCTCCGCCGTCTGGTGGTCCCTGTGGTGTTCTCTAGCGCCGATTCTCGGTGGTAGCGGCGGTAGAAGGCGGTGCAGCCTTGTGTTTTCGGACCCGGCCGGAAAACACAACTCCGGCGACCTCATAACTTCAGGCTTCTTGGGTTGAGTTCAGAACAAGCTCCCTGGTCGATCCTTGGTGTTTGTTTCGACCGGTTTACGTGAAAATTCGATCAACTCGGATTGGATCACTGTTCACGGCTTGTGAGGTAGTTTTCGATCCCTTATGCTTGTTTTCTGACTTCGATCCAGTTATGAGAATTCACAAGCATGCTTAGATGAAGCTTTTTGATGTTGGGAGTTTTGTGAAATAATGAGTTTTTGGCCAGCGGCGGTGCACCACCGTCTGTGGTGGCGTTCCGGCGGTGTTCCGGCCACTTAAGGAACTGGTTTTGGTATTATATATGTTCTACTCGTTGATACGAGCGTTTTGATATATAATATGCAAATTTTGGAGTTCGTATGGAATTGTTATGATTTTTGCAGTTTCATACCGATCGATTTATTCGATCCTTGAGGATTTGAGCATCCGATCGACTTGTGATTTTGACATATCGATCGTATAAGTGTTCCGGAGACATTGGATGGTCTCGGATGTGGTTTCGCCTCATTTGGCGTCACCTTGGGAATTTTGGTTCGATTTAGGGTTTCGAACGTTATCCCTTGTGATTCGTTGACTGAATGAGAGCTGTAATTCCTTAGGTACGTGACGTAGTACTCCGTGGACGGCTATTTTGTGGATTGGCTGCCTTGTCCTGAATTGAAGACGCAGCGGGAGTTTCGAGGTGAGTAATCTCACAAGGTTCATTAATGAATGGAATACCTGTATCGTTTGGTGAGTAAATCTCACGATATGTGTTATGAGTAGGATCGATATTTGTTATGAGCAGGATCGATATTTGTTATGAGTAGGATCGATATTTGTTATGAGTAGGATCGATATTTGTTATGAGTATGATTACCCTATCGTCTTGGAGTTATTAGGTTAACTATGACTATAGTTGGTATTAGTGGTTTTCTGTGTGGATGGATGACTATGTGTGTATATATATATATTATGGGATGTATATATATACATATATATTCATGTATTAGTGGCTTCGTTGTGAATCTATGTGATGATCGCTATCTATGTGATGACCAGCGAAATCTCTGTGATGATCGCTATCTATGTGATGACCAGCGAAATCTCTGTGATGATCGCTATCTATGTGATGACCATCGCTATCTATGTGATGACCAGCGAAATCTCTGTGATGATCGCTATCTATGTGATGATTGGCGATATCTTTGTGAATCTATGTGATGATCCTTGAAATCTAAGTGATGATTAGTAGGATGATGCAAATCTAGGTGATGATCGGTGGAAATCTGTGCGATGATCAGTGTGATGACTGCTCGGTAGCGGAGCTGAATTGTTATTAAGTTAACAAAGATTGAGAGGACTGCTGTGATGGTTGGGGCTACCTACAGACGTCAGAGTGTGGGACTTCGATGACTACTTTGTCTTGAATTGTTTGACTTAATGTGACCTCCTGAACTAAATTATATGCAGGGGTTACTATGAATTGTTTTGCTTGTTTTGATATGTGATTGCCTTGATTTCTCCTTGATTGTATTGATTGATGGTTTGATTTACATTAAGAGCCATAAGGGTTATGAAATGTACTCTATAGTGAGGATAGGAAGGTGATTCATTGTTCTTCACCTTTGATGTCATGTTGATGACAAAAGCTCCTAGGGGGGAAAATGGGAAATGAGTGTGATGTTGAAATTCGCCGTAGTGCGTTAGGATGGCGTTAAACATTTCTTGAGGAAGTCTTGTTTGACCGAAATTTGTGTAATTGGATGCTAGGATTGAGGTTATGAGCAGAAGGCTTTTGTGAAATTTGTGTAATTGGTTTTGAGTTACTCATACGAGCTTCATAAGCTTACCGGGTTTGTTGTGTGGAACCCGGTGCACTATTCAATGGAATGGTGTAAGGGTTAATCCTGCAGGTTGAGGAGATCGTGGCTGAAGCTGAGGTGACTCCTGTGCAGCTTTGTGGTAGGAAGCTATCTTTGTGACTTTACCGTTGATAAGGACTTCCGTTGTATAGTTACTCTGAGCTGCATTTACGTTTTATTTTGTTGTTGACAATTTATTTCGTAAGCATTGTAATATATAACTCTATGGAGCGAGTTTATATTAACTTTGAGGGTTCAGGGCATCAATATCTGTGTAAGTTAAAGGGAAAAAGATTTCCAGGTATTTTGTATTGATGACTGGACGTTCACGCATATATAATTATGGGGTTATATATATCGATTTTCTTGTGTGTAAAATCAGGGGCGTGACATGGTTGTCATGGTCTTGTAGGAGATGGAAGTTTAAGGAGTGAATTGGGCAGATTCTCGGAAAAGTTTTTGGCCAGGAAGTGATGCCAATTCTGTTCTGGACGTTGCCTATTTATAGGGGAGCATTGGTTGGCTTTTGTCGATCATACCCTTCATCATTGGACGGATGGGATTGCATCATAATTCCTTTAATTTTCCAACTGAAACATCTCCTTTAAGGCCTTAACTCCTCTCATAATAGGGCAATTCTTTTAATTTCCAAGCTGAAACATCTTTCTCCTTTATTCTCCAACTGAAAACGTCTTTCTCTTTATTTCCCTTCGTTATTGCTTGGTCAACCTGATTTAATAAAGGACACAAAATTAAATTCTTTTAGAGAAAATAAAAGAAATTTAAAAAATTTAATTTCAGAAAAATACTCCCATAAATTCTATCTTAAGGCCCACAGATTAGCATGACGATGAGGAATCCTGATCCAGCTAGGATTCTTCATGAATTTTGCGTTTTCTGCCTATTTCACGCCAAACACTCTGCAAGACTCTTAAAATGACTCGATGACTCAAAACACAAAACTTAAAGGAGAAACAAGGCTAAAATGGAGCATATACTCATTAATATCGTCGCACATTGTGCTCCTATCGAAGATGTTCTGAATTACAAACATAGGAAACAAAAAACAAAATAAAGATGAACATAGATACACTTTTGAAGAACTTCAAGAACGCAAGATGAACTTCAAGAGGATAGAGGCTATGGCAATGATGTGATGAAGATGATGGAGCTTGCTTCATGGCTTCAAAAGAAAGAGGCCGAAAATTTGAGAGAGAAAAGGGAGAGAGTTGTGAAATTGATTCAGGGTCAGAAAGATCATTTTTTATGTCTAACTCTCCCCTATTTGTATTGCTCCGCATAGTCTTGGTGTCTTGATATTTCTCTACTTCTTTTCCATTATTCAACCATTAGAAATCCTCCAAAAGCAAGTGGAAATCAAATTGAATTAGGACTCTCCCTTTTGCCAAAATATCTCTTTTAGGTTGTAGAAGCCAAATTGAATTAGAACTCATCCTCAATATATCTCTTTTAGGTTGTAGAAGCCAATTTGAATTAGGACTCCTTTATTAGCAAAATATCTCATCTTCTATAGATATTTTGCCAAAATATCTTTTATCTTCTAAAGACATCATGAAGCCACATGGTCTCCTACTGCTCTCAGGTTTCCTAGTATCATCAGGACTCCTAGTTGATCTAGGATTCCTACTTCAACAGGATTCCTTTTTCTAACAGGATTGGAAATACTTCATTTCTTTATTTCTGCGCCTCATTTCCTCCTTTCCTTCATTTCTTTCATTTCTTGCTTTCTATACCTCATTTCCTTCGTTTGTAGCTCAAATGTACCTACAGACACTAAACAAAGTTAGAAATGATAATGTTAAGAGAATAACTTAGCAAAATGTGAGAAGATAATACTTAAAACGTCGCATATAATGCTCCTATCACTTTGTTGTCAAATGTCACGCAAAGATTCCAGGTTCCATAAGTATAATACACTAATCATTTCTCAAGTTCGGGGTGACAGGAGGTGAATCTATACATATAAAGCACATTATCTCCTCTCCCTAGGCAATGTGGGATCTTACAATTTTGTCACAGACTAATTTGCATAGCAAAGTATTGTCTGCTTTGGCAAATGTTTTGAGATTGCAAATAACTAGAGATAGAAACCTCCACCAGCAACACAACCTTAGCTCTCATGTATCCTTCGTTCATGCTGCAAACAAATTGAATTTCAACCCCTGAAAGTCTAAAAATTCTCTCATTCTCTATGACTTTCACCACAATCAAACTCCTAACATATGATGAAGGCAACAAAATATATGTCTGATTGGAAAACTCAAAAGGTGCTACTTTATCAAGCACTTGAGGCAAGGAAGTTGAACTAATGACAGGAATTTGATTAGTCTCTCATTCAACATCTTGCATTTCTTTGACAAATTGTCTTTTTAGCCGACCAATCAAACATTTCCACCTTTCATGTCACACTATGAAAAATTGAGTAGACTTCAGTAATAAAAATTACTGCAGGTAGCTTACAATTAGCCACTCCAAAAAATGCACGAATCAAATTCTCACCATATTCGGTTTTCAATGAAGAAGCATCAATATTAAAAAATATAGCTTTTGCTTCCCCATAAATTCTTTGGGCAAATATCAATTTACCTTCTTTTGGTTGACCAAACATTAAAAGAATATTTCGAGAACACAATCCGCATAGCAAGATATTGTCCGCTTTGGGTAAAGTGGCTCCTTAAGGAAGACACTTCGAGCTACACATCTCCATCCTTGTTTTGTTTTAGTTTCTATTTTGTGCTTCTATTCTCCCAATAGAATAGCTTCTAAAATTTCTATTTCATCAATCTCATGCAAGTTGTATCAAGCTTTCCAATAGAAACGCTTTTGCCATATTCATACCGACAGTCGCATATGAATTTTCTTTTATGAATTGTGTTATCAAGAATATTTTGGCTTGTGGGACACGTCGTTGAGATTTATTTGATCTCTCATGGAATTTTTCTGAGTACGGTTGAAAATCGTACTCGTGCCTTTATTTGCGAGATTTTGGGGAATCTTTATTGATTTTACAGTTTTCGAATGCTTTTCTTCACAATACTTGGTTTGATTTATTTAGTTTTCCTCCTCACGTGGGTCGCAGTCGAGGGTTTTGTTTATTACTCCTCCTCACTTACTCTGTGTTTGTGGGTTGAAGTGGAGGATAGAGTCTGAGATGCTCTGACCAAGCCTAGGAGGCTCTTTTATTGTGTGGTGATATTTATTTTTTCCATGCTACATGTTTACTTAATTAGTGGTGCTGGTATGTTTTTTACTAGATTTCTGATTTAAAGAAAAATGTTTTATAAATGTTGCATGCATTGAGGCTTAAGTTTATATATTGGAAATATATAAATTCCTCTTTTATTTCATTTATTACAAGTATTTATTTTCGTCCACTTACGCTAATGTTTTTTAATTACTTTCCCCTAGGCTCTTCAGTTTCAAATGCCTAGTTTGCAGATTAGATTAGTTGAGGTTGGGCGTACCTAGAGTCGAGGCATAGTCAACAGCACAGCTTCAACATATTTATTTTATTTCTATTTTCTTGTTTACCTTGTGAATTAGAACTGCTCTGATAACCAACCTATTGTGTAAATTGTGTATTGTGGGTAGTTACAAACCTTTATTTGTGTTATAGAGTTTGTTGTCAAATGGGGAGCAGGTAGGCTTCAGGAGTTAAGGTTGGTTGTGGAAATTTTAGAAGTGTGAATTTAATCTTCCACAGGTTTTGGTAGTCCATTTTAGTGGTGACCCTGTCGAGTTTTCAGTAGAGTAACTCCTGAATTTTCAGATTTCACCTTGAAATCTGAGGCGATCCTGTCACTGAAAATGCATATTTTCTGCCAAACCAGATGAACAAAATGTTGTAACCTCATGCCTCATCTTCTTCGGTCTACTAGCCGACGAATGAAATATCTTCCATATTCTAACAAATTATAAACAAAGTGCACAGTAATCTCTTTTCTTCAAACTATATAATCAACATTGACACTGATGTTTAGTATCTGGTCTCAACTAAAATTCTCCTTGGGAAAAAAATATATGTGTTTAGATTGAGTATGTTTTGGTGTCATGTATAAACTACATAAATTATTATCAAAATTGTACACTTTTCTAGTGTCTTATTTATAGTTCTGGTCTTTATATATTATCCCCTAAACTCGGACACAACTGTATTTCATTTACCAAACATGTGGTGAATGCCAACTATTCAGTATAATTTATCTATGCGACATTGGACGTCAAACGGGTTTCTGCTAGGCACATATTCAATTCAACCATTTACATATATAGAGGGAGTATACGTACCATTCCAGCAAACGTATATCCACGTTGCCATGACTCACCTACGCAAGTCAATTCGGTCGATTATATAAAACGTGTTGGGTTCTCGATTAGAATGATCCAAAATATCGCAGCTAGTAATTTCACCCGACCTCTTTCGCCCCTGTCATTTACTTCTTTAAAGGTTGTTCATCATCGGATCGCACTCAATTTCAACAATAAGGGTTCATGGTTCATAATCGGAGCATTAATAGTTTTATTTTGAGAAGCATCGGTAATGGGTTCAATGTAGATACTACATTGACACTCATTTGGTTTACACATGTGAGACATGATCTTTATTAAAGAAGTCGATTGCTTGTAACACATGACCATCATGTGCTGGTTGCATGATAAACAAGTATAATGTCACACTCCCCATTTTACAATTCACATCTTGTGTTTCTTTTTTGTCATATCATAACATCACATTTTCACAATCCATACCACAGAAATATAAAATTTCGAAAAACCTTATGATATTAAAAAAAATAAAAAACATAGAGGATAGAGAGTAGATTGTACTCTTTTATATATAATACAATCTCGGATATGGGTAGGGTCAGGAGCGGAATTGTGTAGGAGGCTCCTTGAGTTATAGCTCAACCGAGATTTGGGCTGAAAAACCTTCAAGTATGGGTATATCTAATAGGGAACAAATGGTTATCATTCTTCGATTTGTTGACTCTTCGATTTGTTGATTGTAATGGGTATATTAGATAACGCTTTTTCAAAGTAAATAGCATTGCAGACACTTGTTCCAAACCTAAAAAAAAAAAATAGAAGTTCGCAAAAATTTTGTGTACTTAAAATTAGCCAACCCCATTTTCAGATCCTGGTTCTGCCACTGGGTAGGGTGTTGGGCTCAAAATCGAATGCCTCGACTCATTAGCGTCATCCATCGATAAAATATGTTGATGGCATACTACGGGGACGCTCAACTTGTCTCCCGCACCACTTTCTCCTTCCTCTCCTTCAACAAGCGCCAGCCACCGCCTGTCTCCAGAAGAAACAAGCAAACAAGAATTTTCATGGAGATGCACAAGGTTCCACATGTACTCACCGTTGCCGGCTCCGATTCCGGTGCCGGTGCCGGAATCCAAGCGGACCTTAAGGCTTGTGCTGCTCGCGGAGTCTACTGCTCCACTGTCATAACTGCTCTCACTGCACAAAACACCGTTGGTGTTCAGGTTTTTACTTTCTTTTCTTTCTTTTTATCACCACAAACTATACCAAATCAATATATTTATGGGTTTTCATTTTTCATTTGTAGGGTGTCGACATTGTGGCTGAGGATTTTGTAGCAGAACAGCTCAAGTCTGTGCTATCTGATATGCATGTTGATGTCGTAAGTCAACTGCTGTCACAACGTTGTTTGTTTTTGTTTATTTTTATTTTTATTTTTAATTTTCTGGGCAAATGTAGCTTTCATGTCTCAAGAATTAGCAATTGAAAGCTTCAAACTGACATGATATATCAATTCCTAGGTGAAAACAGGCATGCTACCTTCTTTAGGCATAGTGAAGATTCTTCATCAATGTCTGAAGGAGTATCCAGTTCGTGGTATGATGTTCTACTAAAGATTGTACATACTATGTTTAAATGCCATTCAATTAGCTCTTTTAACTGAATTGGAGATGTAATTGAAGGCAGCTTTAGTGGTTGATCCGGTTATGGTATCTACAAGTGGAGATGTACTCGCTGGTCCTTCCATTATAACTGGGTTCAGGTATGCCAAACTTTTATTGTCAACATTGAGTAAAATCATAGACCTGCCAATGCCATCTGGTTTTATTTTGTTGGAGTGCTTACGCTGTTCAAAACATCTTGTGAATGCAAAGAGTACATTTTGCTCTGTTTGTGGCTGTGCGACTAGTATTTCGCATAAGCTTGAAGGGGCAGCTTTTGCTGAAATACAGAAAGAACACCGCCAATTGGACTATTTTAAGTTGTATGAATGGACATAATGTTTTGTTTATTACATCTTCACCAAGCTACGCTTCGGTGGTCACCTTTTCTAGAACAATTTTTTTTTTCTTTGAATGGGTAATAAACCTTTTCTATGACAAGAATTTTTCATTCTTATTTCTAAGTAACTAAAAAATGTGACGATCATATGACCATGTGATTCTATTAAGAGAGAGCTCATAACTATTTGCTATCCTAAATAAGTAGCTCTAGAATCTTTGCCATGATATAACATGTCAAGTGACCATGCTAATTCACATGCATCCTCTTTATTTTTATCAGATTTCCAAATTCTTAGCTTTGACAAAATTTGAGATTGTCACTCCTAGAAACGATATCTGCATTCCTTCCCATATAAATTTTGATTGGTTATTCTTAAGACTGAGTTCACAATAAAATTCGTTATTTAGTACAAAATCTGGTTTAGTTTTTTAATAGAAAAAGATGATCTTTACTCTGTTTGTTCAATGATCAATAGCTGGAGGTGTTAAATTGTCTACTTTGACTAGTTTGACTTAAAGCAAATTTACAGGGAGGGCAACATGTTTGCTGATGCCCTTGCTAGGAACAGTCTTGAAATTGAGAAGTCTTATGTTCATGGAGCAGGCTCCTGTTCATGTGTCCTCTTTTGTTGTGGATCACATACGTGCTCTTGCTAGACCAGTTGGCTAGTTGTCTTTCCTTTTTGCTCTTTTGTGGGTATTTACATGTATACAATATCTGTTTGATTTTGTCTGATTGTGATCACTAAATAATATAAGAACTATTCATGTCAAAAGTCAAAAGTCAAAAATTTCTACCAAATAATTTTGAAAATAAAAAGAAAAAGGAAAAGCCTATTCTGCAATGCCCTTTTTGGTAAATAGTTGCAACCAAGACCAATTTGATAGTTACTTAGCTAAGTGGTTGCAACATTATCATTTTGATAGCAATATTGACAATAACAGCTCTACTGATTGTACGCATTCAAGCAGCCACTCAGTTTAATATGCTAGTCAGTTGTCCTTACACTGGTAGAAAGTTCTTTTTTTCACCTGTGATCTTTGAATACCCCTAAAAGTTTGCTTCTTCATGGTTCTGCCTCCCATTTATTGCTTGCCATAATTTATTATCATTTCTTTTCTTTTCTTTTTTCCTTCAATCAGAGAGGAAGTCCCAGTCTCATATTCAGCAGATAATTCTTGAAATTATTGTAATTTTCTTGTTCCTGCTTGCAGAGAGGAGCTATTTCCTATTGCTGACATTGTAACCCCAAATCTAAAAGAGGCATCTGCTTTACTGGATGGTCTTAAAATAAAAACTGTTTCTGACATGCGTTCTGCTGCAAAATTACTACATGATATGGGCCCACGGTTAGTTACTGGAACATGCTTGAGATCTTCAGTTCATTCCTAGTTGATTGATTTGTAAACTCTTGTGTCTTATATCTGTTGCAGTTACTATAATCCTGTCAGTATCAATCAACTTTTGGATGTGTTTCTTAGTTATCCAAAAATTGAAATTCTATTTTTTCAATTTTCTCTAACTTTATAGAATATTGTATTAAAATACTGTTTCTCTGCTTTTAGAAATGTCCTTGTTAAAGGGGGAGACCTTCCTGATTCATTGGATGCTGTTGATATCTTCTTTAATGGTGAGCATAGGCCTTTGAAAATCATCAGCAATTTGATGCTATTCTTTTATTTCCTTGATGTATGAGTTTCGTGTTCGTAAGGGAAACTCAATACTTATAATTGATACATTACAGGTGAGGACATATATGAGCTGCGCTCTTCACGCATAGATACTTGTAATACTCACGGTACTGGTTGCACTTTGGCATCATGTATTGCAGCTGAGCTGGCAAAAGGCTCGTCAATGCTTGAGTCTGTTAAGGTAACTCCAGAGGTGCTTCTTATATTCAAAGTCATGCAGGGAGAGTCAAAGAAAAAATATATCTTTCTCTTCTTGTGTCAAGTGCATATTCTGATCCAGTATTAGAGATACATAACGGGCTCCATTTGGTGAATTTAAATCTAGTTGCGGCTTTTAGAGAGCTAGAAGCAATGCCTTCTGGTTAGGTGGTATCTTTAATGAAAATACTGCTGATAATGTTGCATAGCTTAGGATGAGTTTGCCTTATTTCGAATAGCAGGGTTACATGGTTTTACAGATCTGGACCCAAGTTTTCTTTCCATTTTCACTGTGTATGATCATAACTAATAAGGCAAATGATAATGTCCATTCTATTGTACTTGACTGAAGATTTTACAACCTTGTAAGGGTTATCTTTTGTATGGGTCACTTGCTTGTCTCAACGATTTTGATTGAATGCTGAAGCTAGTCAAAGACTTGCATACAAATTATTAATCTCTTCTCTCTTTTCTCCCTACTTCCTTCCCTCTTTTTACAAGGCGTTCTTTTCTTTTTGTGAGTGATCTGCACCGTGTTGTCTTTTAGGATATGCTTGAAATTTGTTGCTAACTTTGTGAGTTGCATTTTATGCTTCCCATTATCCATATTAATGTCTCCTTGCTTCGGTCTTGGTCTCAGTCTCAATCCACCAAATCTCTTATCTAGTTAATGTTAAAAACAGGTAGCAAAGTGCTATGTTGAAACTGCCTTGGATTACAGCAAAGAGATTTTCATTGGAAAAGGTCCCCAAGGCCCCTTTGATCACCTAATGAGGCTTAAGAATAACATTCACAAGTCTGCTGGACAAGTCAGATTCAATCCAAGCGATCTATTCTTGTATGCTGTCACAGATTCAGCTATGAACAGAAAGTGGGGCCATGCAATCTCAGATGCTGTTAAAGCTGCTGTAGAAGGAGGTGCGACCATTGTCCAACTAAGGTGTGCTTCTGCTGATATGTTTTTCCCACACAGGTGGATTACAATGTTAGACTATGCTTTGTATGATAATGTATTACAAGTGATTGGTGCGCTGCTGCTCCCATTTTTATGTATCAGTGTGTCTTATAAAAGTAATCCCAGTGATGTGCTTATCCTGATTTTTTCTTCTGGTATTCTCAATCATCATTTCCTATCTCATCTTCAGTGCTAATTATGACTTTTAAATCAAGTTAATTTGATGGCCCTCTATTTCTGAAAGGTGAAATACATATGATTCCAAATTTCTGTTTTGGAGTCAAATTCTGGTTTCAACTCACAAATGATGCCAAAATTTATGAGTAATATATTATCAGTGACTGATTATTGACCTCTTTTGTTCGTCTTTTTTGTTTGTGTTTTGAACAAGAAAGAAATTGCTTGTTAACTTTAGTAGTTCAATTTGCCTTTAAAAGTATATAATCTATATGCATTTATATGTTTATTGTTTTGACCTTTATTTTCTACACTCATCAACTATCACCCAGGACCTCTCATTTCTCTTATTTTTATATGTTGGGAAAAATAAAGAATATTCAATATCTCTTTCCAAATTAACTTAACCTGGATTAGGGTATCTAGTCTTTAAGCTTCTGGATTATATTGTAAAAATTTTAAGTTTCTAAATTAAATTGTATCTTTACCATCTAAAGTTGACATTTTATTGATAATTATTTGTTAGCACAAATATGCTGTTCCCCACCCTAGTAGGAAAAAAAATGCAGAGGGGGTTGAGGGGGTTACTGTTTTAAAAAGCTGCAGGATGAACCTTTTGGTTGCCTTCACTTACAAATTATCCCAACACTACGAATTTTAGTTCTCAATAATTTCTGATTGTAGTTTCTTTATTTTTTGTTTTACTTGCTTTGCAGGGAAAAGGACATTGAAACACGGGATTTCCTAGAAGCAGCCAAATCATGTCTCCAGATTTGTCGTTCCCATGGAGTTCCTTTACTAATAAATGATCGGATTGATGTTGCACTTGCTTGTGATGCTGATGGTGTGCATATTGGGCAGTCAGACATGCCAACCCATGTTGCACGTGCTCTACTTGGCCCTGAGAAGATCATTGGTGTATCTTGCAAGACACCTGAGCATGCAGAACAAGCATGGATTGCTGGTGCCGATTACATTGGTTGCGGCGGTGTATATCCAACTAATACAAAGGCAAACAATCTTACCATTGGCTTGGAAGGGCTGAAAACGGTTTGTTTGGCTTCTAAATTACCCGTGGTAGCAATCGGTGGGATCAATACTTCAAATGCACAATCGGTGATGCAAATTGGTGTACCAAACCTGAAGGGTGTGGCTGTTGTGTCGGCTCTGTTTGATAGGGAATGTGTGTTGACAGAAACCAAGAAGTTGCGCACACTGCTAATGGAGGCAACACAAGTGATGAAGTGAAAACATACGCGGATATGGCTTTCCTGCAAAGATTGGGATCATACTATACCCATGAGTTCATTGTACCTAAACAACACTGATATCACAGCACAATAAAGACCCCTGCGCTCATGGTTCGCTTGCTCAGTATGGACGTTTGCTTACTCAGTCTCGATTTTTATTTGCTCAGAATGGGCTCTTGCTTGCTCGTTATGGACGTTTGCTTTTTGTAATATTTTCCTAATTTGGTCGTTGTGGATTGCGATGATATTGCTCTAGTGAATTTCTGATGATAGGTCACCATGTTCTTGGCATGTGATTTGGAGTCGGTGGAGAGACAAGTTCAGTTATTTGTGCATTATCTTATTGAATTTTTCTTGGGTGCATGTTTGAGTAGAACTGAAGAATACAATATTAATTATTATCATCCCTCTTCTCTTGAAACCCTCCACAATATTCAAGCCTGATCGAGGAGATCTGCCATGTAATGGCCTTGGCAAAGTCAGAACCTTATCATGATGGGAGGGAGCAGCAGCCCCACTCGTCTAATAGTCGGTCAATACGAAATTAGACGGACAAAACGAAAATTGCTCAAACAAATAAATGTGCCCACAACCATTTGGATCGTAGTGGATGGCATAACTCAATTGAAGGGTTTTGAGGTGGATTCCAAATGAGCCTTGGATCCATCCATTGCAGATCTAATTACTGTACTATACCATTATATTAAGTATGATTAAAAATTTAACTCTTTAAAAAAATTCAAATGCAGGTTCTGAGTCAACCTATGCAAGTGGAACCTAGGTTTATTGTTTTACAATTCTATACTGCTATGAAAAATATTGGGGGAGAGATTCAGTGTCACTTGCAGACGTTCTGCACTGTTGTTTTCAACAGTGCAGAGAAAATGAGGACCATGAAAATAGCAATGATGACAAAAACACCACCATTTTCGGGGTGTATAGCTCTATTTCTCACTTTCAACAGTGCAGAGAAAATGAGGACCATGAAAATACCAATGATGACAAAAACAACACCATTTTTGGGGTGTAAAATACCAATGATGACAAAAACAACGCCATTTTTGGGGTGTATAGCTCTATTTCTCACTTTCAACGGTGCAAAGAAAATGAGCGACCATGAAAATACCAATGATGACAAAAACAACACCATTTTTGGGGTGTATAGCTCTATTTCTCGCCTTAAGATATCATGCATCCTGGAAGACTTCTTCCTTCTCAAAGCTCAAGTAAAAATCTTTTCTTTTCTGTAAGACCACAAAACACAAACATCTACAAATGCAATCATAATTGACAAACCTCACAAGAATTATACCCAAAATATAACATAAAGAAGCAACAAAAATAAACTAGAAGACAGAACACGGCAAATTGGAAGACAGGCAATCAGATATACCAGAATAATATATATAACAAATGTGTTATAAACTTATGTTCTAACTGAACAAACCTCCGTGAGTACCACCATACCCACATTCCTAATCTCAAAGTTCTGTGAATACACTTTTACACCTCCAATCCTTCCACCGTCCTTAAATCTGGAAAACAAAAGCAAACAACTCACTCACAACCTTTAACTACAAAAGCTAATACTGATACATCCACAGTCACAGTAGCAGGACAAACTTATGTATGTTCCTTAGCACCACACTGTATGTTTACGAACGTTTGTTTATTCAAGCACCATCGCCGGAGCAGAAACTGACTGTTTATACAAGTTTAACAACATTCTCAGCTACGCAGACACTGAAAAACCAATTTTCTTGACTTCTCAGATACTGATTATCTCAGACAACACGTACTTCCCCACTTTGATGTGCTTCTTTCACTCTCTTTTCATACTCGTCTTCTTCCTCCTCGCCCTCTACATCATCCTTTGCATCGCCATCATCTTCTTCTCCTCCCCAGCCAAAGCCTCCAACCGATCGGGAAACTGGCGGAGGATTTTTGGCTTCTTCCACTATCTTCATGATGTCTTCAACACTTTGGAGGGAAAAGGTTGGGTTTTCTTTTCTGTAGTACATGGTTTGAGCTGCTTCTGTGAGCTCTCTCGGCAAGTTCTTCAAAAACCATGGGTGGTTCTTGATTTCTTTAATGCTGATCCTCTGAACAAAGAATTGAAGCAGTTGAGCAGACCATGAGGAAAATTGAAAACAAAACATTGTGCTTAACTGATAGGAATCATAGACCAAGCTGAGAAATTTAAATTAACATACAAAACAAGCACAATGATCTCATGGCCTTGTAAGGTCAGTCTCTCCCATTCTCCCTACAAAAGATTAATATCTCCATAGTTTTGTAATTCATTTCTTTACAGTCTGATTGCAGAGAAAAATGGATTATTACTTATATATGCATACAAGCATCCTCTTATTTACTAATATTTGAACATTTGAAACAAGACTTTCCCAGTTATAGTACATACCAGATATCAAAATCCTCAAGACAAAGCTAGTGATAATAAATAAGCAATGCAACACTTACATTAGAGGTTCAGTTAGATGGGCAATTAAAACTATTCCCACGCAATCTACAGAAAAGTTCATAGCAAGGCAAGATTGTAGAGCATATACGCTACATTTATGTAAAAGCAATCAAGAACCAAGAAAATTAACTTTTTCTCCAAATATTCAACTTCAGGCCTCAAAGTTTTCATAACAAACCTAGTCCAGTAACAGTGTGTTAGAAACGTATATATGCAAAATAATTTGAGGGGTTATTCAGTCTTCACAAAACATACACCAATTTCCATTCTTATACATATTCCCAAGAACTTTCAGCAAAATTTTATTCAAAGTCCCAAGGCAGCAACATACCCTTGCTGGATTTGCAACAAAGATGCGCGAGAGGAGATGCCTACAATCTTGAGATATATGAACATAGTCTGGGATCTTGTACTGAACAGCCATTATTCGCTGCATCATTAGAATGACAGAAAACCATAGAGTTTAGTACAGGGAAAAGGTAAACCAAGTCTCGGATAGGTTGAATAAAAAGGTAAACTTACATTAATGGTTTTTCTGAAATTCTTTGGATCTTCTTGGTCCTCAAATGGATATGCTCCCACCAGCATAACATATAAGGTCACCCCACAAGACCATACATCTGCCATCTGAATAAACAGAAACCATTATCAGGACAGGAGAAAACATGTTTAACATGTGTAGAATATCATTTCACTTTCTGCTCTTCCCAAGCCGGATAAGGGACTAACTGCTTGATTCCTATATGTCATGCAAAGGAGCATATTCTTTGCACCCAAAAAAGAAAGATATGAAATATATGGTGATCATGGCATTATTGACATAGCATTTTGCCATCGTTTTGGTTGAAAATCTCTAGCATATGCTATGCCACATAGAAGAAGATAGTGAAACTAATGCAATTTATGTCTTTCATAAGAAATTAATTCAATTAAAAAATAATAGGAAAAAAAAAAACTACAGAACTGACATTTCAGATTAGCTGAAAAATTACTGTTTCAGTAGATTAAAATACCAAATACATGGTTGTTAACTACGTTTATAATGGTAAAGCCTAACTGTACCCTGGTAATTGACGCGGAGCATTAGCCATTACTGCAATAAGGTCTCAAATTCTAGAAACAAATTTACAACTTGCAGAACTCCAAAGGGAAGATGACTAAACACAAAGGCATAACTACTCTGTTTTCATAAATCAATGAAAACACGTCTGATGCATCATGCTTCCCTATCTCTAAGTTCTGAACTAAAGTTGATGGGAATAAATTGGGATATCTCTTAGATAGAAAACAGGTGAGAGAAATAATAAAATGTTGATTTCCTTTATATCATGGGTACTTAAAAAGAGAAGGCTAATATTGACAAGAAAAAAAATTACTCAAGTTACCTTGCCGTCATACTCTCTTCGAGAAAGAACCTCAGGTGCAATATACGCTGGAGTTCCCACAGTTGACTTTGGTCTTGAATGCAGCAAGGATGACTATAAAAACAAAGCTCATGAGTGTGTATAACACCTATAAAATTAACCATGAATCATCAAAGCTTCTCAGACTATGTTCAATGTAGAGTTAAACCTTAGAATAGCCGAAATCACAAATTTTCAGGCGTGGAGCTGGGCTGCCATCCAGCAAGGTATTCTCCAACTTCAAATCTCGATGGCATATTTGCTGCAGAAGAAGACAAGTAAGAATGAGAATGATAGGTAAAGGAAGAAACAATCCAGTGGAGAGATGATGAGCATTTTCATGACTCATATATTCTTACCAGAGAATGACAGTAGCTAACTCCTGAGATAAGCTGCTGGAAAAAATATCTAGCCTGCAAAAGCAACAAATAAGGTGAGGCGAATTAGGCATATTGAGTCGATGTTGGCAGTGAGTTAAGACGAGTAATCAAACGGACCTCATCTTCGCTGAACCTTCCAGCATTGCAAATTCGCTCAAAGAG
This sequence comes from Rosa chinensis, assembly GCF_002994745.2. Classification (NCBI taxonomy): domain Eukaryota; kingdom Viridiplantae; phylum Streptophyta; class Magnoliopsida; order Rosales; family Rosaceae; genus Rosa; species Rosa chinensis. Next base: position 42,059,422 of record NC_037094.1, on the reverse strand, counting down.
TTCTCCGCCTGCGGCATACTCCATAACAATAGCAAGATGTGTAGGAGTCAAAACCACCTGCAAATTCGCTGAAACAGTTCAAATATGGTGTGATGGTGGTTGATAATTAAGCAGAGATGGATGTGGATGTGAACAAGTAGAGATACCTCCTTGAATCGAATAATGTTTGGATGGCGCAGTGATCTGTGGTTGATGATTTCTCTGGCAACATTCTCATCAATCTGGAAGCAAAGAATGAAATATATGCATGCTTAATCACAATACAAATGCCCCCGAGTTGCAGCACAGGAATTCAAAAATTAAACCAGAAATGAATTGTAGAGAGAGGGAGAGAGAGAGAGAGAGAAAGGAGGGGAATGCAGACCTTGAGGCCGCGGTCGATGTATTTCATGGCGACGAGCTCTTTGGTCTCTTTGTTCCTCATAAGCCTGGCCACCCCGAAATTGCCAGATCCTATATCCTTCACAAGCTCATACTTTTCCATTCTTCTGCTTCTTCTTCTTCTTCTTCTTCTTGTTCCTTGTTGTTCGGTGTTGAGGTATCAACTGTAGGAGCTACACACCTCAAAAGCTGCTGCTGGGGCGGATTCAGCTTTCAATTCATGGATCTTCAAGATCAAACAAACTTGTGCACACAGAGAGAGAGAGAGAGAGAGAGAGAGAGAACTATGAGATCGTTCGCTGGATTTGAGAATTGATTAGGAGTTTGGTTTGCATGTGGTGGAAGATTGTTTTTCTATTTGTAGAGAGAGAGAGAGAGAGAGAGGCGAGTGAGGGAGGGATCCAAGATGGAGGAGAGGAGAGGAGAGGAGAGGTTAGGCGAGTTTTCAAGGGAAAGCAAACCACAGCAAAGCAAGGAATCGCAATCTTCTTTTTTTCTTTTTTTTTTTAGTATTTAACACAATTTACACACACACTGCTAAATGGGTGTGTGTGTCCCGTCCCTTTGCTTTTATAACACAGAATCTCAAAGGCATCTTCTCAATAATGGCCTTCTCCATTCTTTCTTTATTTCACAGATCCATTCACCATCTTTATGTCCGTTTAATTATTTCTCTATCGAGACTTGTCCGCTCTGTCGACGCTGAATCACTGAGCGGAAAAGTTGTGGGATATCTCTGCTAATTTTTTTTTCTTTTTCTTTCTTGTATTTAGTTCTCGTTTGATTTGTTTCTTTTTTGCTCACTCGACAGGTACGAATTTTAAGGAATGAGAATTCAATTAAATTTGACACAAGACTAACTATCAACAAATCATGAAATACAAAGTTCGAGAAATAGAATTTAAAATAAAGGATTCAGAAATTTACCCTTAACATCTTTCAGAAATAACTCATTGGTTAGAATCAATGATTCTTTTATGGGAAGACCTATTTAGTTTGTATATATAGGTGCTTGAAGTCCCTATTCACTATGTGACAAAACATTCAGTCCTGCCCCATAGAGAGGAGTTAAACACATAGTTGAGTAGAAGATTTCTTGCGTGTGGCTGCTTGAAGTTTTGGAGCTTGGATTATTTGTGTTGAATAGCTGTGTTGCTGCTACTGCTTTTGAAGGAATGGTTGTTGTGCATGAAGCAGGTAATGCATCTCCTCTTGTTGTATTCTAGTTCATATTGTATTGATCATTTGGTTGTGTTTATGCATTTTGTGAAACGATCTTGGTTTGCTCATTAAGTTAACAAATGGTATCAGAGCAAAATTTCACAATTCATAAATCATTTTTAGAAGATCAATTCATTGTATTTTGAACTAGAGTTTTGTGTTATGTTGAATTGCAAAACGTTTTGGGAAATTAGGGTTTTGGTTAACAGGCCAAGAGAAAAAAAAAATTAAATTCGGATTAAGATCGCTTTTGGAATTATTGCTTCTGCTAAAATTGTTGCAGAATTGCAATCGCAAAGGTTAGGCCTTCTGAGAACCATGTTTCGATTCAAAACTTTAATTCGTTTTCTGTTGAATTACAAGAACACTAGAAGCATTCTTGGCGTGCACCTAGGCTAGAGTAGATGGTGACCGGATGAAATTTAAGTTTTGGTGTGCTTGTGTCTCTGAATTGAATTGAGTTGAATTGAAACGATTTTGTGCTTTCTCTGTGATTGCTTATGGAGGGTTGTGCTTAATATTTTGCATTCTACTAATATATATTTGTGATTGAACAATGATTATATGATAAATTGATGAAAGTTTGTGTCACGCCCCTGATTTTACACACATGAAAATCGATATATATAATCCCATAATTATACATGCGTGAACGTTCAGTCATCAATACAAAATATCTGAAATCTTTTTCCCTTTAACTTACACAGATATTGATGCCCTGAACCCTCAAAGTTAATATACACTCGCTCCATAAAGTTATATATTACACAAGCTTACGAATTAAATTGTCAACAACAAAATAAAACGTAAAGGCTGCTCAGAGTAACTATACAACTGAAATCCTTATCAAAGGTAAAGTCACAAAGGTGGCTTCCTACCGTAAAGCTGCTAGCTCGCTGCCTCAACCTCAAATATCCTAACCTGCAAGATTAACCCCTACACCGTTTGAATAGTGTACCGGGTTGCCACACAACAAACCCGGTAAGATTTTGCAAGCCCGTATGAGTAACTCAAAACACACATGCACAACTCACGCCAAAAACGAGGAAAACCTTTCAACTCGCGAATAAAGAAAACATACCATGCTTCCAAAAACAATACTCTTTTCCCAAAAGAAACAACGAAAGTCACACCGTGACAAAATCATATAAATCGTTAACCTAACAGTTCAAATATGATAAATCAATCCAACCTGGATAAAACAATAATTTGGTCCAACCTGAACAAAACAGCAAATAGGTCCAACCTGGACAAAGCATCAACACAAATAAATCATACATATCGTTAACCTAACAAGTAGAATATGATAAATCGATCCAACCTGGATAAAACAATAATTAGGTCCAACCTGGACAAAACAGCAAATAGGTCCAACCTGGACAAAATATGTACCCAGGAGTCTTAAGTAACCTACTTAGATCCCTAAAGTACGATGGCAGACATACTAGAGCTCTAACTGAATCGTAACCTGTCACCCAGCCAAGGTTCAATCTTACGATATAATATTGCCATGAGGATGCAACCTGCAACCCCGGATCCTTAGGCCAACCTGACCCTCAGATCAAAACGTCAAATCAAATCAAAAGAAGAAATCACAACCTGTGACTCTCAAATCCTCAGACCACCGGTCGTCAGATCCAAACGTTAAATCAATTCAAAAGGAGAAATCACAACCTGTGACTCTCAAATCCTCAGACCATCGGTCGTCAGATCAAAATTTTAAATCAAATCAAAAGGAGAAATCACAACCTGTGACTCTCAAATCCTCAGACCACCTGTCGTCAGATCAAAACGTTAAATCAAATCAAAAGGAGAAATCACAACCTGTGACTCTCAAATCCTCAGACCACCGGTCGTCAGATTAAAACGTTAAATCAAATCAAAAGGAGAAATCACAACCTGTGACTCTCAAATCCTCAGACCACCGGTCGTCAGATTAAAACGTTAAATCAAATCAAAAGGAGAAATCACAACCTGTGACTCTCAAATCCTCAAACACTTTTCAAAACAATAGAAATACCATTTCCCAACATTTGTTTTCCAAAAGCCACAACCCAAAACAATAAAAAGCATCATTTCATGCATATTGTTTTCATAAATCCACAAACCACCAAAACATATATATATATATATATATATATATCACGTAATAGATATCTATATGTAGTCATCCGCTTAGGAATGCCTACTAATACCAACTATAGTTTGCAGTTAACTAAATAACTCTAAAAACAATAAGGTATTCCCGTTCATGAATGAACTTCGTGAGATTACTCACCTCAGAATCCCGCTGCGTCTTCTATACAGAACCGAACTAACACTACCACCAACAACTCGTCCAATTCACTTTTAGAAGCACCTAATCACCAATGATCTCAAATCAGTAACGATTCACAAATGATTTAAGTCCGAAACCCTTGTTTTTGAACTAAAATCCCTAAAGTGGCACCAATCGAGGCGAAAGCACATTCGAGACCTCCCAAAGTCTCCGGAATACGTCCACGATCGATGTGACCAACCACAAGTCGATCGGATGCTCAAATCCTCACGGATAGAATAAATCGATCGGTATGAAACTGCAAAAATCATAACAATTCCAAACGAACTCCAAAACTTGCATATTATATATCGAAACGCTCGTATCAACGAGTAGAACATATATAATACCAAAAACAGTTCCTTAAGTGGCTGGAACACCGCCGGAACGCCGCTGGCCAAAACTCAATATTTCACAAAACTCCCAACATCAAAGTTTTTCATCAAAGCATGCTTGTGAACTTTCCTAACTAGCTCGAAGTCAGAAAACAAGCATAAAGGGTCGAAAACTACCTCACAAGCCGTGAACAGTAATCCAATCCGAGTTGATCGAAGTTTCACGTGAATCGATCCAAACAACCACCAAGGATCGATCAACAAGGCTGCTCTGAGCTCAACCAAGAAGACTTGAAGCCTCGCCGACGTCGGAACAAGGATTTCCGACCGGGTCCGAAAACACCAACCTGCACCGCCTTGCAGCTCCGCCGTGGAGGAGAATCAGTGCTAGAGGACACAGAGAGACGACCGAAGCAAGGAGGCGAACTGATCTGGGCTCGTTTCACCAGAAGAGGTCGCCGGAGCTGTGAGTTCCGACCGGGTCGGATCGCCGGGTTCGGGTCGGGTCAGTCGAAAAACTTCGACTCTGAAGGTGCAGACGAGAGAGAAGAGAGAGAAAATGAATATTTTCGGAAATGGAAATATGGAATTATGAAATAATTTCTGATTTTTCTCTATTTATACTAAAACGGAAACTTCTTCCGCTAGCCATAACTTTCTCATACAAACTCCGATTTACGCATTCCACATGTCCACGAACTCGTATCGACGCGCTCTGCAACTTTCGTGAAGGAAGTTTTTGGAGAATCCCAACGTATAAAAAGTCAACCTTTGGCAAACCCCCTAAAACCATATTCTTCAATTAATTATTCGCCCGAAACACTTCTGCTCCATCTACGAGCCACGAAACCGTCCAATAACCATAATTTAGATTCCGGAAAATCCTCGGAAAATAAATACGAATTTCCGGGGTATCACAGTTTGAGTTAAGAAGTTCACTGTCTCCCTGTAAATGTTGTCATATTTTCATTGAGAAAATTGCAGATTGAGTAAAGTTTCTTTTCAAGTGCCTTGATATCTTGAATTGAATTTAGTTAAACTTTATTTAGGTCACAGGTTGTTGCAAATAAAAATGGGCATGTTGCACAAAGCAATTTCTGTTATTATTTGCATTTGATCATTAAGACAAAAATGACCTGGAAACTTGTGTTAATTGTTTTCAAACTGTGCTTACTCGTGTCTTCCAAAGAAGTGTTAATATAGCATAGTTTGGTGACAAATAGCTTCACACATGATTTTGAATTCATATTTTAATACTTAAAGACTCTTCTACTGTCATAAGATGTTGATTGTCTTTTTGGATAACTTGAGTTCTCTAATTATGGGGTGAAGATTCAGAAATGTAAGTACATTATGTCTACTGCTACAAAAGTGTTGCCTAATGTGAAATTCAGATTTGGGGTATTTTCATTGACATAGTATCTTGTGATACTTGTTGCCATTATGGTTGATATTTTGTTTTGGTGTTTTATGTGTTTTTGAACTGCTTTTGGCTAACACATAAATCTGCAAAAATATTGCTAAATTGAAACTTTGTATTTTTGCCTTTTGAAACTGAAACTTACAGAATTTTTCTTTTTAACTTTGCTCATTAGGAAGTATTTACATGAACCTCAACAATGTTTTGATACTCACTAGAACAAACTTTAGAGCCTGGAGAGATTTGGTAGAGCATTATATGATGATGCATGAGAATATAGACCTAGTCTTTCATGAAGATGAACCTAAGGCATTAACTAAAGATAGTTCAGCTGATGAGGTTAAGGCATTTAAAGCCTGGCACATGTGAAATAGAATGGCCAAGAATACCATTAGGAACATTATGTTTGATGCTGTAAGAGGTAGTGTAGAAGAACCTGACTTGGCTACTGACTATATGGAGGCCATTGAGAGAAAATTTAAAGAGAGTGAGAAAGCAGAGGCTGCAAGATTGTCTAGGGCTTTACATGAGCTGAAGTATGAAGGATCTGGGGGAGTTAGAGAGCACATAATGAAGCTGATCCACATTAATGCTAGGCTCAGGGAGTTACTGATGGGAGTGAATGATAGCCAAGTGGTGCATGTTGCACTGCATTCTTTGCCAAATACCTTCAGTGGGCTTAGAACTAGCTACAATGCTCTAAAGCTTACCTGGACCATAGCTAAGCTCATATCTATCTGTGCTGATGAAGAAGATAGAATTAAGAAAGAGAGAGAGCCTGCAACCTCTGTGAACCTGGTGGAAAAGCCAAAGAAAAAGAAGAACAAGCTTAAGGTCACCAAAACCATCACTAAGCCATCTAGAAACACTGCAGCACCTAACACCACCAAAGCTTTTAAGTTCACGCAAGTGCTACTTTTGCAAAAAAGTAGGACATATGAAGAAGGACTGCTCAGGTTTTAAAGCTTGGTTGGTGAAGAAGGGTAAGAATTTCTTAAGTACTACAGAAACTTTTTCTTTAGAAATTAATTTTGTCAATATTGAACCTCACACTTATTGGTTAGATTCTGGCTCACCCTTGCATATTACGAATTCTTTACAGGGATTCACAAAGAAGAGGGCACCAAGAAATGAGGATCTGTGTGGGAAATGGCATGAGGGTTGCAGTGAAGGCTATAGGAACCTTAAGACTAGATCTAGGTTTTGGAAATTTTTTAGTTTTGTATGATGTTTATTACATTCCCTCGATTAAGAGGAATTTGCTTTCTATGTCTCTTTTGGTTAAGACTAGTTGCTGTTTTTACATTGATTTGGATGAAATAAAAATTTCTAAAGGTTCCTTGTTATATGGTTCTGGTGTTATTTTGGATAATTATATGAAATTGAATTGTTCAATACCTCAACAAGTAATCTCACTTGTTGAAGACAGAAATAACATATTAAGTAACAACACCATCACAGGTATTAAAAGGACCTTGTTCAATGATAAATCAGCTTACTTGTGGCATAGGAGACTAGGCCACATTTCAAAACAAAGACTGCAAATATTAGTAAAGAACAAAACACTTCCAGAACTAGACTTTTCAGACCTAGCAGACTGCATTGAATGTTTTAAGGGTAAAATGACAAACTTAAGAAAAAAGACTGCTAGCAGAAGTGAAAAACTGCTAGAGTTCATTCATACAGATATATGTGGTCCCTTCAGGCATAGAAAAATATGTGGAAATGTTTATTTCATTACATTCATAGATGACTATTCAAGGTACTGTTACATCTACCTATTGTCAGAAAAATCACAGTCACTTGAGGCATTTAAAATTTTCAAAACTGAAGTTGAACATCAACTAGAAATGAAAATTAAGACTGTGAGGTCTTATAGGGGGGGGTGAATTTTATGGTAAATATACTGAGCAAGGACAACAAAAGGGTCCATTTGCTTTATATCTGCAGGTTGTAGGTATAAAATCTCAATATACAACACCATACAATCCCCAACAGAATGGTGTTGCAGAGAGAAAGAATAGAACTCTGTTGAATATGGTAAGAAGTATGATGTGTACTTCTGGGTTGCCAAAAATGTTTTGGGGAGAAGCTTTAAGAACTGCAAACTATCATTGCAATAGGTCCCCAAGCAAGTCTGTGGATAAAACATCATTTGAGTCTTGGTGTGGTAGGCAACCTAGTCTGCATCATTGCCATGTATGGGGTTGTAAAGCTAAGGCAAGAATTTACAATCCCAATTTAGGAAAACTTGACCCTAAATCTGTAACTTGTCATTTTATGGGCTATTGTGAAAAATCTAAAGGTTATAAACTCTATGCACCTCACTACTCACTTAGAATTTTTGAAACTCATCAGGTTAAATTTCTGGGGGAGAGTATTTGCAATACAAAATTTGAAGATTTAACTGATGATTTTGAGAAAATTGCAGGAAGTGAGGATATAGAAATAGAAATGCCAAACTTTAAAAATAATGCAGAAACTGAAAGTGAAGTTCACAATGAAGCAGATGGTGACTTAGAACTTGAAAACCAAAATGTTGAAGTGGCTGAAACTATACCAGATCAAAATGTTCCTGAACCTCAACAAAATGTAGCTGAACCTAGAAGATCACAAAGAACTAGGAAGCCAACTTTTGGTGGTCAAAATGATATTTATGAGGTTTATTTGCAAGAAGTTGAGAGCACTTTAGCAGATGATATCCTGTAAATTTTAGGCAAACTTCAGAAAATAATGAGCCAACACAATGGAAGAAAGCCATGGATGCAGAGCTTGAATCCATGTATAATAATGAAGTATGGGAGCTTGTGAAGCTAGATCCAAATCACAAGCCTATAGGCAGCAAGTGGGTGTTCAAAACTAAGAGAGATGCCAAGGGAAATATTGAGAGACATAAAGCAAGGCTTGTGGCTAAAGGGTTCACACAAAAGGAGGGTATAGATTTTATAGAAACATTTTCACCAGTTTCAACTAAGGACTCTTTTAGAATCATAATGGCTCTTGTAGCTCACTATGATATGGAGTTACATCAAATGGATGTAAAAACAGCCTTCTTAAATGGTGAACTGGAGGAAGTGATATACATGTCACAACCAGAAGGCTATATTGAAACTGGAAAAGAAAACTTAGTCTGTAAGATTAAGAAATCTATAAATGGACTTAAACAGGCATCAATGGTATAGAAAATTTGATTTTGTGGTTGCATCTTTTGGTTTTACTAAAAACCTTGTTGATGAATATGTTTATCTTAAAATTGTTGGAAACCAGTTTATCTTTGATGACATTCTCCTTGCTAGCAGTAACATTAAGTTACTGAAAGATACCAAAATATTTATGTCGAAAAATTTTGATATGAAGGATCTAGGAGAGGCTTCTTATGTATTAGGAATTGAGATAAAGAGAGACAGAGCACAAGGTTTATTGGGATTATCTCAACAAGCCTACATTTCAAAAATACTTCAGAGATTTGATATGGCTACTAGTGCTCATGGGGAGGTTCCAATATCTAAGGGAGATAAATTAAATAAGGATCAATCCCCTAAAACAAGTGTTGAGAAAAGGGAAATGGAGTCTGTACCATATGCTAGATTAGTTGGCAGTCTCATGTATGCGCAAGTGTGCACTAGGCCAGATTTATCCTTTGCAGTTGGCATGTTGTCTAGATTTCAATATGATCCTGGACACAAGCATTGGACTGCTGGCAAAAAGGTATTGAGATACCTACAGAGGACTAAGAGTCACATGCTTGTGTATAAGCGTGTGAAGAAACTTGAACTTGTAGGCTTCACAGACTCAAATTTTGCAGGCAATTATCCTGCATCAATGAAGTCTTGTGGCTATGTATATATGTTGGCAAGTGGTGCAGTGGCTTGGAAAACAATGAAACAATCATTGATAGCCATATCCACCATGCAAACAGAAATTATAGCCATATATGAAGGTGTATGTGAAGGCCTATGGATTAGAATCTTTCTTTTGGAAACAAAGATTTTAAGTAATCTTGTTGATGGAAAGTTGAAAGTTTATTGTGATAATGAAGCTGATGTGTTCTTCAGTAAGAATAGCAAAAGGTCCAATAATTCAAAACATATAGACTTGAAGTTCTACAGTGTGAGAAAGAGGGTAAAAGATGGAGAGATTGAAATAGTTGCCATTAGCACAGATGCACAACTTGCAGACCCTTTTACCAAGGCATTACCAATTTCAGTTTTCAAGAAGCATGTTGAAGTCATTGGAATTCTCTCTAGTTTAGATTCCTGAGTTCAGAAAGAGCAAAAGTCATAAAGATTATGTTTTCAGTTTCTTAGTTTGAAAGTTTCAATTTTATTTCAGTTTACAGTTCATGTCAGAAACAATATGTATTCATATTTTGGTCAAATGAATAAAGCTTGAGGTATTTCCAGATATATATTGTTTCACAGCTTGATCTTATTTTGATAATATTTGATTGCTGCTATTTTAGTTTTGTTGATTATCAGGTGGATGGAAATATGCATATATTCAATAAGAGGCAAACATGCAATCCACTGGTGCTTAAGTAAATAATGTTTGCATTATGATTTTGATATTCAAAATTTTTAGTTGGACTATAATCAAGTGTTTACTGCAGA